>NC_021163.2:28587121-28587960 GCF_000331145.2 Cicer arietinum | reverse complement strand
CCCATTTGCATGAGTTCCAAAAGAACCTTCATGAACCTCTTGGATAATTTTCTCCGCTTCTGTTTTATCCACACATCTGAGGAGAACCATATCATGATTTCTCTTATAAAGCACATCACCATTCCAAAATAAATTCATTGACAATCTCCTTAAAACCCTTTTATCGTTCTCTGAAATACCCAATGGATATTCCTTATTCTTAACATATGATTTGATGTCATAAAACCACGGCTTGCCATCCAACTCTTCTTCTATTGATAAGCAATATGCAGGTTTATCTCTTTGTTGAATCTTTATGACCGACACGTCTTGATTAGTGGTTATTTTGAACATTGACGACAAAGTGGCCAAGGCGTCAGCTAACTGGTTTTCTTCTCGAGGAATATGGTGAAAAGTAATCTTCTCAAAGTGTTCTGTCAATTCTTTGATATGGGTGTGATACGGAATCAATTTAGAATCTCGCGTTTCCTACTCTCCTTTCGTTTGATGGATGACCAACAATGAGTCTCCATATACCTCAAGAAATTTTATATTTGATTCGTAGCTGCTTCGATGCCCATAACACATGCCTCATTTTCTGCAATATTGTTTGTACAATCAAAACACAACCTAGCCGTAAATGGAGTGAACTGGTTCTCTGGGGAAATCAAAATGGCTCCAATTCCATGCCCTAACGCATTAGAGGCGCCGTCAAACACCAACATCCATTTTTCTTTATCAGATGATTCGATCTCTTCAAATAAAGTCATTATGCCTTCATCGGGGAATTCACATTGCATTGATTGATAATCTTCTATCGGTTGTTGGGCCAAATACTCTGCTAGTGCGCTTCCTTTGAT
>NC_021163.2:28584110-28587057 GCF_000331145.2 Cicer arietinum | reverse complement strand
AGATGATTCGATCTCTTCAAATAAAGTCATTATGCCTTCATCGGGGAATTCACATTGCATTGATTGATAATCTTCTATCGGTTGTTGGGCCAAATACTCTGCTAGTGCGCTTCCTTTGATAGATTTTTGTGTAACATATACCAAATCGTATTCTGATAACAACATATGCCAACGGGCAATTCTTCCAGTAAGAGTAGCTTTCTCAAATACGTACTTAATTGGGTCCATTTTAGACACCAACCAAGTTGTATGACATAACATGTATTGCCTCAACCAACGAGCAGCCCATGCCAATGCGCAACATGTTCGCTCAAGAAGTGAATATCTTGTTTCACAACTGGTGAGCTTTTTGCTCAAATAATAAATAGCATGTTCTTTCCTACCAGATTCATCATGCTGCCCCAGTACACAGCCCATTGAATCGTCAAATACTGTTAAGTACATAATAAGTGGTTTCCCAGGAATAGGAGGCACTAGGATGGGAGGTTTTGATAAGTACTGCTTAATCTTTTCGAAAGCTTTTTGACAATTCTCATTCCATTCAACCTTCTGGTCTTTGCGCAACAGTTTGAAAATCAGTTCGCATGTAGCGGTGAGATGAGATATAAACCTCACAATGTAATTCAATCTACCCAAAAAGCCACGAATTTCTTTTTCCGTGCGTGGAGCCGGCATTTCTTGTATTGCTCTTACTTTTTGACTAACGATAAACCCAAGTAATTTGCCGGATCTTACACCAAATATGCATTTAGCTGGGTTTAAACGGAGTCTGAATTTCCTTAGTCGCTCAAATAACTTTTGAAGGTTAACAACATGGTCTTCTTCTGTCCGAGATTTTGCAATCATATCATCCACGTAAACTTCTATTTCCTTATGCATCATGTCATGAAACAAGGTTACCATTGCTCTTTGATAGGTTGCCCCGACATTCTTCAATCCAAATGGCATCACTTTATAGCAAAAAGTCCCCCATTGTGTGATGAATGTAGTTTTCTCCATATCTTCGGGAGCCATCTTGATTTGATTGTACCCTGAGAAACCAACCATGAAGGAGAAAAGAGAGTATTGAGCAGTGCTATCCACTAGGACATCAATATGAGGTAGAGGAAAATCATCTTTAGGACTAGCTTTATTTAAATCCCAATAATCAACGCACATTCGAACCTTTCCATCTTTCTTTGGAACTGGTACAATATTAGCCACTCATTGAGGATATTTTGCTATTGCTAAGAAACCAGCATCAAATTGCTTCTTGACCTCTTCTCTAATTTTAAGTGACATATCAGGTCTCATGCTTCTCAACTTTTGTTTAATTGGAGCATATTCAAGCTTGAGTGGTAGCTTGTGTTCAACTATGTTAGTATCTAGCCCAGGCATATCCTGATATGACCATACAAAGACATCCACATAATCAAATAAAAGTTTAACCAACTTTTCTCGTTCACTTTCTTTCATAGACATACCAATTTTAACTTCTTTCTTATCATGTTCATTCCCTAAGTTGATCACCTCAACAGGTTCTTGATAGGGTTGGATTATCTTAGCTTCCTGTTCAATTAAGCTTTCTAGTTATGGGGAAGGCTCACAATCATCTTCACAATCCTCATCAGTGTGATTAATTAGACGTTCAAAATTACAAGAAAGGGTTCTAGCGCTGCCATTTTCAACATATTCATTTTCAACTCTGCATTGTTTAAATTAAGAGAAAAAAAAAAGAAAAAAAATATGAATAAGGATTGCCAAAAAAGAAAAGAGAAAGACAAAACCAGTTGGAGAATTCAAAAATGCATTTCTTTATAATACATACGGAATTGAAATACATATGCCCTAATTAGTTATCCTTATAGCCTTGGGCAGAGCAAAAGGAGTTAAAAATACATAATTACTTTGAACATGAATTAACAAACACGGGAAACTCGATGATCTTCCAATTGTTGAGATTGGTGTTTGGAGGACAAGGGTACACTAGCTTGAGGGTATCATCATCACCATGATCCTCTTCCGCAACAGCCACCTGATCAGCATATATTATTCCGGCGCTTTGAAAATTTTGACGAATGTCACAAATAGGAATCTTCTGTGAATTCGGTATCCAGTTTTCTCGACGAGTCACCTTGTTTTCTCTTTTTTCCTTCGCAGCCTTTTCTTCATCAGCTTGAGTAGGTACATATCCCAACCCGTACCTATTGTTCTTTTCTGGTATTTCTATCAACTTCCCCAAATTGAGAAAAACTCCTCCTTCTAACATGGATTTGGTAGACTTCAATGATATGGTAGATTGTTTTGGTTCTTTTAAACGATATCCTTCACCCATGAAGACAACATTGGCAATTTCTAATGCTTGAAAGAAAGTCTCTATGGCTTCCTCCGTGTCTTCAATGTAGCCTGTAGAAGATAAATGACTTACTATCATATCTTCTTCCCCATATATTATTACCAGCTTATTGTTCACTGTAAACTTTAGCTTTTGATGGAGAGTGGATGTCACTGCTCCAGCAGCATGAATTTGGCGAATGTCACAAATAGGAATCTTCTATGAATTCGGTGTCCAGTTTTCTCTTTTTCCCTTCGTAGCCTTCTCTTTATCATCTTGAGTAGGTACATATCCCAACCCGTACCTATTGTTCTTTTCTGGTATTTCTATCAACTTTCCCAAAAAAAACTCCTCCTTCCAACATAGATTTGGTAAACTTCAATGATGTGGTAGATAGTTTTGGTTCTTTTAAACAATATTCTTCACCCATGATGACAGCATTCGCAATTTCTAATGCTTGAAAGGAAGTTTCTATGGCTTCCTCTGAGTTTTCAATGTAGCTTGTAGAAGATAAATGACTTACTATCATATCTTCTTCCCCAGATATTATTACCAGCTTATTGTTCACTATAAACTTTAGCTTTTGATGGAGGGTGGATGTCACTGCTTTAGCAGCATGAATCCATGGTCTCC
>NC_021163.2:28538549-28582969 GCF_000331145.2 Cicer arietinum | reverse complement strand
GGAAAATGGGTTGGTGCTTGGACAATTATTGCATTTGGCTTGCTAGGAGTTGACTTAAGATTCTCTTTTTTGTAAAGAATTTCCAATGGTTTTGGGAAAGATATATTATTTTCCACACACGACCCCATGGTGAACACATGACCATCTATTGAATATTGGTCTATCCCATCTTCAATGATATTCACAGAGGCATTCCCGTGGCCTGGCAAAAGATTGCTCCCTATGTTGGGATTGTCCTCCTTGAAGGTAAGCCATTTTGCATTAATCAATTCTGGCACTTTAGATTTTAGGGCTTGACAATCTTCAATGGAATGCCCAACGGCTCCTGCATGATATTCACATTTGGCATTTGGATTATACCATTTTGGAAATGGTGGTTCAAGAGATTTCATTGGTCTTAAGACTACCATTGAATTTTGAAGCAAATGGGGCAACAGTTGGCTATAAGTGACGGGAATTGGATCAAAATGAGTTATCCTTTTTTCTCGATTGACAGGTGGTCTGTAGTGATTCGAGATTGAGTATTGATTTTGTGGGGAAAATGCGGTAGGTTGTGGTTGATAAAAAGGTGGTCTTGAAGGGTGATATTGAGGGTATAAAGCTTGTGTGGTTGCGGCCACAAATGGATAAGGGATGTAAGGAGTTTGTGGTATCGGGGGCTGGAAATTTGGGGTCGATAAGAATTGATGGGTCGAAAATAGGAGACTTTGGGGTTTACCATTACAGCGTTAGCGTCTCCTTCTTTCTTTTTTGTGAATGTCATCTGGGGTCGTTTCACGCTAGTTGCTGCACATACGATCTTGCCACTCCTCATCCCACTTTCAATCCTTTCTCCTATCATGACAAGGTCAGAAAAGTTTGATGACATACTCCCAATCATCTTGTCATAAAAAGGCGACTGGAGAGTATCCATAAACATACCAACCATTTCTCTTTCAGATATTGGAGGTTCTACTTGTGAGGCCATTTCCCTCCACCGTTGTGCGTATTCTTTGAAAGCTTCGTTGTCCTTTTTCAATGAATTTTGCAATTGCGTCCTATCAGAGGCCATGTCAACGTTGTACCTGTATTGCTTCAAAAAAGCATCAGCTAGGTCCTTCCATGAACGAATTTGATTTCGCTCAAGATGCATATACCAACTTAACGATGCCCCACTCAAACTGTCTTGGAAAAAGTGAATGAGAAGTTTATCGTTATGAGCATGAGATGCCATTTTTCTGCAATACATAGTTAGATGATTTTTAGGACATGTGTTGCCCTTGTATTTTTCAAAGTCAGGAACCTTGAATTTGGGAGGGATAGTCACATCAGGAACCAAACACATATCGAAAGCTTCAAGGCCATAAACGTTATACCCCTCGATAGCTTTTATTCGCTCTTCCAAGACATGTAATTTTTCCTTTGATTGTGTATCATCCCCAATGTGAGGTTGATGCCAATTTCCATTAGTATCAAAATGGGGTACTTGGGGTGCAATATATGGAATATTTTTTGAGGGTTGAGTGTTTTGGGGTGGCATATAGCCTAGAGGAGATGGAATTTGTGATTGGTTTGGGTTTTGGGGGTTGACGACTAAAGGTGGGGTATAACCGGGTGGAAGACCATACATAGGAAATTGCATAGTTGTTGTATGAGGTTGCTGGGTAGTCGGGGTAAAGCATGGTGGGTGAGAAAGAGTGGTTTGGTGTTCTTCATTTGCAGCTGGAGGATTCTCATTTGTATTCCCCTTCCTTGACAAAACCTGTATAGCTTCTAAGATTTGATCAACCTTGTCCTTCAATTGGTTGACATCCATTCTCATCACCTCTTGATTTTGCTCAAGTTCTTCCATGATCTTCGAGTTTGCACGAGTCCGATAAGGGTGTCGGGGAAACAGCTTTATTGATTTTTTCTTTGTTTTTTTTTTTAAATAAATAAATAAAATTATGAGTATGAATGGAATGAAATTGCAATTATTATCTTTTTTTTTTTTACATTTGGATGTTGGGGAATCATAAGTCTTGCACGAATTATTAATGAAAGAAGAATATGGGAATTGATAAACAAAATAGCAAATCCTTCATTGATGAGAAAAAAGTACATTGCATTTAAATTAAAAGGCTACATCGACTATGGTATTTCAATCATCTTTTTCAAGAGGACAACCAATCTTCTCCTCCAATTCTTCTACTAAATGTTTGCAATATTCGACGAACTTGTAGACTTTGATTGGAGTGTTGAGTGGATGCATTACTGCATCAATCTCTCTTAGATGTTTTGGAATTTTTATGATTGCCTGATTAGCTAGCATTGCCAATTTCGAAAAGCAATCTTTCCAATGCTTGCCTTTATCTTCCAATTCTTTATAAATCTCTTGGTTCTTCAATTGCCCAAGCAACACCATGAAACGCTCCTCCCAGTATATGGTTTCATCCTTCAAGTCATTGTAGATATTTTCTTGATAATCAATGTAATTCTTCAACTCACTAGAAGCTTCCATTTCTACTTTTAGTGCATCTTGGTGTTTTGAGAGTAATTCTTCGATTTCTTCCTTCTGTTGCCTCTCATTCCTTACTTGATTCTCATATTGATCTACCATTTCTTTCAGTTGTTTCTTTAAATCTTCAAACTCCTTTTTTATTTTCTTCTCAGAGCTTGCTGATTTTGTCCACAATTGCTTCCACATATGGGCTTCTTCAATAGCTGCATTCCTTTCTTGCCTTCGCACATCTAACTCTTCATTTGCGCCTCTTAAACAATCTTGTATGTCAATTTTATTTCCTTTTTCAACTTTCAACCTCTTGTTGCTTCTCTCGATAAACTGACTCTTACAAGTGTTTTCTGATCTTAAGTTGTCGTTCTCTTGGGAGACTTTTTCTAACCTCGCTTGTAGCTATTTTTTCTCTTCTTCAGATTTTAGCAATGATGCTTTGAGTTCTTCTTTCTCTTCATTTGCAACAAGGATAGGTTCAGGCATTTCCTGACCATTTGAGGTTGTATTGTGAAAAGGCAGCTTGATTTCTTGGACTCTTTTCTTTACCCATTGTTGATAGGGTTCTTTTGTGCTGCAACTTCTACATCCGAGTATATTTCCTTTTCTAATGATCAACTCCCAAGCTCGACTTATCCTTCTCAACATTGGTGGGTCTACTATACCCGTATTGTGCAAAACAAAAGCCTCCAATGACCTATCATCTGGTTTATCCAACATGGGGTAGCCAAGTTGTCTCAGAGCTACCATTGGATTGTAATTAATACATCCTTTCGTTCCCATGAGAGGTACATTTGGAAAATCTCCGCATCGACATATTACCTCTTCCACCCCTTGTTCTCTATAGTACCATGAAATTGTATCCCTAGTAAGGCTGGCTATACTCTGAGCCCATTCATGATTAGTCTTAACCCCAACATGATACCCTTTCTTGAACATGTGAGACACAAACCAAGTATATAACACTGGAACACAACACAAAATTGTTCCCCCCTCTTCTCATGTTGCATGTGCAGAGAGTAGTATACCTCAGCTAGAATCGCAGGAACTGGGTTTTGTTTATGTTTGTTAAAAGCTAAGAATACATTTATGGCAGCAAAATCTACTAAGTTATCAAGGTTTGGGAATATAACAATACCGTAGATAATGAGGGCCAAAACATCTATAAAAGTACTCCATTCTTTTTTATCGGCTAAATCTTGGCACTTTTGCTCTAGATATTTTCTTGAAAACCCATGAATAGCCCATTTTTCCTCTTTTGTACTTGTCAACTCTCTTATGTCGATCTTCAACACTTCAGCAATTATGTCCAACTTCGGTGGTTGCCCAATATATCGATAAGGATTTCCTCTTTCTATGGAGTAACCCAATATTCGTTCAAATTCCTCTAATGTTGGGGCCAACTGAAAATCTTGAAAGGTGAAACATCTTAAGAGAGGATCATAATACTGAGCCAATGCTGTGAGGGTACCTGTTTGCACATTTACTGCCAAGACATTTAGGATCTTCCCATATTTGTGAAAGAAACTATCACGTTGTATAGTTTTCATTTGATTGATGATGTCTCTTAAACTTTTCAAATCAGGTTGCTTGAATTTTAAAAGTAAGGTTTTCCTTTTTTCTGATCCCATTGTCCACTTAAATAACACGTGACTAAGATTTGTATGATTCCCCAAAAATCCTGAAAATTTATGCAAAATGCTATTATGTTTTATTTTTTCTTAGAAAAAGAGAAAAAAAAAATGTCATGAGATATGAATGAAACTAATATATAAACTCTTGAATATATGAAATAATTTATTGGTTTTTTACGGATATTCTTACAATGAAATGATCTATTGGATTATGTAGTAAAACTCTCACAAGGGAGGCTCTATGGTTCTAAACATGGTTCCTAGAGCCAATAATCCTATTTTGGAATATTGTCAACACCAATAGGTAAACTATTTGGAGTGGCAATAACCTCAACAAGATCAAACTCTAGGTGAGATTTTCATGCTAACCAAACATGATGTACATCCAGAAGGCTACCACTACGCAATCTCGAAACTAAACTTAAGTTTTGTTCAAACTCAGGTATAAGGTTTAACTCATAAGTGTGTGTCTCATTAAAAGTGTAGGTGTTGAATAAGCATAATTCAATAACTCCATAATACTAACAAAACATACATACATATACAAAACAAATAAATAAATAACATAAAAATAAAATAAAAAATAATCTACTAGTCTAAAAGAATATTATAATATCAACTAATACTTATTAAGAAATAAAAATAAAATAAAAAATAAAAAAAAAACACACAAAAGAAAATGAAAATGAAAAACAAACAAATATAGATAAAAGTTAAAAAATCATGCACAATTAATTTTTAGGCTTGACTCTCAAAATTTCCCCAGCGGAGTCGCCAGCTGTCGTGGCCTAAAATTTCGAGTTTTCATCGAATTCAATGGAGTCGCCACCAAAATTTATTTTAAAATAGGAAAAATATTGGAAAACCCTTAAAAATGTAAAAATGGTATTTGAAACCAGATTTTGAGTTCAGGAGTCGATTATGCGTAGGGAAGGTATTAGCACCCTACGACATCCGTTAAAATACGGTTATCTTTAATTAATTGTGCAAATTTATATCAACTTAAATATATATTTATAAAATGTTTTTAAAAATGTAATTTTTTGAGATAAAAGTGTGTTAAAAAAAAGTAGAACAAAAAAAGAAAGTTTTTATTAGTGTGCTTGACAAGAGTGTGATCTTGCTCCTACGTATCTCCCGGTGCGATGGAGAAATCAAAACTACGTAGTTCTTGGTAGAAAATGTGGATGTGCTGATTGCTTTTAAATAAATTGTATTTTTGTTATTTTAAAAAAAAATTGACAAACATAAAGAAATAAACTTGCTTGATTTGAATAATTATCTTAAAATATGAATTTTAAGACGATCGAAATGTACAACTCGTGTCTCAAAATTCAAGGAGTAAAAAGATGTCACATCTAATTTAATCCTCTTAAGAATATTTTATTTTTTATTTTTAAATTGAATTTCAAAACAAACAAATAGTTTAATTTGTATCTTAACAACTCCAAGATTAAATAATAATAATAATAATAATAATAATAATAATAATAATAATAATAATAATAATGATAATAATTATTATTAATAAATAAATTTTTAAAAATAAGTTTTAGAGTTATCAGAATATACCTTGTGTTATGTAACTCCGAGATTAAAAGATTTTAATTAACTTTAAATAATATTTATGATTTATTTGTTTATGAATTTTTAGTTTATTAATTTATTTGTGAAGATGAGATTTAGAACCACCAAATTGTCACAACTTGTGTTCTAATAACTCGAAGATTAAAAAGTTGTCACATCTAATTAATTTTTAATAAAACAAAAAAAAACAAAAGAATAAAAAAAATGAAAAAAAAAATAATTGTTTTTATATTAAATTCAAATATAGATGTTTTATTAAAATAAAAGAAAAAAATCATGATAAAAACATATTGGGCCTACAAAGGAAAAAAGTAATGCAAATGGACTACATAAAATACCATGGCCCAATCTTTGAAACCCTAATCTGTAAAAATAACTCAGGCTGGAGGAAAACAAACAAGACAGAACCAAAGAGGATGAGTGGCGCATCCAGAAAAAAGAAAACAGCAGCCAAAACAAGCAAGGTTTGAGTCCTATCCTTTCTAACCTTCTAATACTTCTCAATCAAATCTATAACAATAATAACTTTCATTACTAAGAAATGTAAATGATAAAAACGAAAATACCTTAACCCTTCTTCAGGTTGTTCCTCTGTTTGTTTGGATAACAATGATAAAAATTTGATCTTGATCTGTTTTAGTGTTTAAAATCGAACTCTCTTAACAAAAAAAAAGAAGTTCTTCTCCTTATTTCAAAATTTAGAACCTCTCCCCTCTATTTAAAAATTTAGAACCTGTGTTTAGTGTTTTTTTTTTCAATTGATTTTTTCATCAATTTATAGGTAAACCAGTGAATGTTTTTGTTTATTAGATAAACTTGAGTTCTAGATCTTGTATTGTTTCGCACTAATTTTAGCTGGATTTTACATTGGTTTTGTAACAAATCTTAAGCAATGTACTATTAGGGAAATAATTTTTTCTGTCCTTTATTACACAAATGTTAAAAGTAACCTCTATTGGTTTCTATTATGTTTACAAAGGATTTTGATAATATAAAGAAAATAAAAGTTGGTTTGTTGGCAGGAGGTTGTGTTGATGCGTGTGAAGAAGGAAGCGTAAGGAAGAAGAAGGTGTCTTGGATTTTGAAAGGACTTGGCTGAGGATTGATGGGTTGGCTTACAGCTGTAATGTAGTAATGTGTTGCCAGGTCAAATAGTAAAAATGAAAAAAACAAATGAGTTGTTGCAATTCAATTTTTATATTATTTAAAAAAATGGTATATATTTAAGTTTAATTGTAAAATACTAATTTTGATATATTTCTGATAATAACTGCTAATAATAATTTTTAATTATTAACCGCTAATAATAATTTTTAATTATTCGGAAAAATTGAGGTATTACACTGAGAAGAAAACTAACAACGTAAAGAAAGGATATCCATTTTGTGGTAATCATGGGACCATGATTCTAGTTTTTTTTATCACAAAAGGAAAATCCTCACAAGAGGAAAAACTAACCAACAAGGACCCAATGCTATGTGGGTACCTAAGTTACTTTTAAACTCTAACATAGGTTCATCCTCTGATCAACAAAAGAAAGCCTTGGTACTTGGACAGTGGCTACTCAAGGCATATAACAGGGGATAAACACTGCTTTATTTCCTTGGAGATAAAGGATGGAGGATCAGTCACGTTTGGTAGCAATGATAAAGCTCAAATAAAAGGTACATGTATTATTGGTAAAAATAATTCTGCTAAATTTGAAAATGTTCAGTATGTGGATGGTTTAAAATATAACTTGCTAAGTATTAGTCAATTATATGATAGTGGATTTGAAGTTATTTTTAAGCCCACTCTATGCGAGGTTAAACATTCATCCTCGGGTAGAGTTTTCTTCTTCGGTTTTAGAATAAAGAATTTATATGAACTATATCTAGATGATTTACCTACTGAATCTTGTTTTGTATCAATTGATAAAGATAAATGGATATGGCACAAACTAGTTGGTCATACAACCTTAAATAATATTTCTAAACTATCTAAACTAGAATTAGTAAAAGGTCTTCCAAAAATTAATTTTGAGAAAGACAAAGTATGTGAAGCTTGTGTCAAAGGAAAACAAGTTAAAAGTAGCTTTCACTCTAAAAATATTGTTTCAACAAATCATTGGTCCTATCACATTGTCCTATTTGGTCCAATCAATACTCCAAGTCTTAGTGGAAAAAGATATGAATTTGTAATTGTTGATGATTTCACACGTTTTACATGAGTTTTATTTTTAAAACATAAAGATGAAGATTTTCTGGCATTTCATCATTTTTGCAAAAAGATTCAAAATGAAAAAAAGATAAAAAATTATCTCTGTGAGAAGTGACCATGGAGGTGAATTTGAAAATGAATCTTTTAAGAGTCTTTTTGAAGAAAATGGAATTTCTCATAATTTTTCTTGCCCAAGAACTCCCCAACAAAATGGAGTTGTTGAAAGAAAAAACAGAACTTTACAAGAAATGACTAGAACTATTATTTTAAATGAAGCCAACATTGAAAAATACTTTTGGGCCGAAGCTATCAACACAACTTGTTATGATTCAAATCGTGCATCAATTAGAAAATTTTTAAACAAAACTCCTTATGAACTATGGAAGGGTCGAAAACTAAATATTTCCTATTTTCATATATTTGGATGTTATTGCTACATTCTAAATAATAAAGAAAATTTGGGAAAGTTTGACCCAAAATCTAATAAATGTATTTTTCTAGATTACTCCACATCATCAAAAGTTTATAGAATATATAATCTTGGGACTTAAACTGGGGAGGAATCCATGCTTGTTATTTTTGATGAGTTTGATGACTTGTGTTTAGAAAATATGGATAAATCTGAAGAAGATGAACATTCATCCTCTCAAGCACCCAGTCCAAACGAAGAGGATGATTCTGATCCAACCTCCCTATAACCTCCAATAGGATGGAAAATAGTAATGCATCATCCTCTTGATTTGATCATTGGAAGTACTGTCGATGGTGTTAGGACCATAAATTCTCTAAAAGAAAATACTAATAACATGGCCATGATATCACAAGTTGAACCCAAAACAATTGATCAAGCAATTTGTGACAAATCATGGGTTGAAGCCATGATGGACGGGCCGTCATAGTTTGAAAGAAATAAAGGGTGGAATATTGTGCCCCATCCTCTGGAAAAATCCATCATTGGAACTAAATAGATATTTAGAAACAAACTGAATGAGGATGGAGAGGTTATTAGAAATAAAGCAAGATTAGCAGCACAAGGTTTCAACTAACAAGAATGAATTGATCATGATGAAGCATTCGCACCCATAGCAAGACTTGAAGCAATAAGAATAATCTTAGCTTATGCTACTCATAAAGGTATCAAACCATTCCAAATGGATGTCAAAAGTGCCTTTTTGAATGGGTTCTTAAATGAGAAGGTATATGTTCACCAACCTCCTGGGTTTGTGGATGAAAAGAAGCCTAATCATGTGTTCAAACTCTCAAAAGCTCTTTATGGATTAAAGCAAGCTCCTCGAACTTGGCACGAGAGGTTGAGTTCTTTTTTAAAAGAAAATGGATTTCTAAAAGGACAGATCGATACGAAACTCTTCAAGAAAACTCTTAAAGATGATTTGTTAATTGCACAAATATATGTGAATGACATAATATTTGGGTCCGCTAATGAAAGAATGTGTAAAGAATTCTCCAATCTCATGCAAAGTGAGTTTGAGATGAGTATGATGGGAGAGCTAAAATTCTTTCTAGGTTTACAAATTAAACAACTGGAATCTGAAATCTTCATCTCTCAAGAAAAATACACCAAGGATCTACTTAAAAAATATAACATGAGTTCAGTCAAGAGTATGGGAACTCCTATGCACCCATCCTCCATGCAACACAAGGATGATGAATGAACTTCAATATCTAAAAAGGAGTACATAGGGATGATTGGATCCTTGTTGTACTTAACAGCTAGTAGACCAGACATAGTCTTTGCAGTCGGTCTTTGTGCAAGATTTCAATCCTCTCCAAAAGAATCTCATCTTACTGTAGTAAAAAGAATTTTTAGATACCTTGTTGGCACAACCAACCTTGGAATATGATATAAAAAATGCTCAAATCCTGACCTCATAGCCTATTGTGATGCTGACTATGCTGGAGACAAAGTTGAAAGGAAGAGCACAAGTGGAGCTTGCCAATTTCTTGGTAAATCTCTCATAAATTGGTCATGTAAAAAACAATGTACCATTGCTCTATCAACTACAAAGGCTGAATATGTATCAGCTACACAATGTTGCTCACAATTACTGTGGATAAAGAATCAACTAGAAGATTACTCTCTAAGGTACGCAACAATTCTCATCCTCTGTGATAATACAGGTGCCATTAATCTTTCAAACAATCCATACAACATTCACGATCTAAGCATATTGAAATTAAACATCATTTTATAAGAGATCATGTTCAAAAAGGGGATATATAATTAATTTTCATTGATACTGAAAATCAATTGGCTGATATTTTTACCAAACCTCTCCTGGAGGATCGGTTCCAAAATATATTGGAGGAACTCTCTATCATTAATTTATCCAAAGTTTTTTAATTCTGAATATCATTGTTTTATTATTATTTTTTTTTTATTTTTGCTTATGAGTCAAAGTATTCTTTGGGAAGATCAAATATGATATTTTAAATAAGCCTAAGAATCAAAGAATAGGTAAACCAACATAATGAAACTTCCTTTTGTCACGTCAGATAAGGCATGCGCATACCTCACGTTTCCCATTGGTCCGCCTGGTGGCACGGCTCTCATACCTCCTATCTCGTATTTAATGCACAAACTGCCATAAATGACCTTTATCACATTTCCCATAACCTACCCTAGCTATCATCATTACACTCAATCAACGGCTCCCTATTCTTCCTCCTTTAACGATTTTTTTTATTCTAAACTTCCACTACTTAAATTTTTTTTATTCCTCTAATATCAGTTTCAAAACTTTCAAAAAACCAACCTCCTTCTCAAACAATTTTTTTTCTTTTCATCTCCTATTCATAAATGGCTCGCACTAAACACTATGCAAAGCGTAAAATTTCTTCTCTTGATCCAGAAAATAGCTTTAACAATTAGTTAAGCACAGAGTCTAATGATCAATGAGTAGATCACATTGCTGCCTCTCCTCCTCGTGCACCTTCAAACCAAACTAATCCTCCTCAACAAACAGAAAAAAATACTTCTCAACCTCCTACTCCAAAATCCAAAAACCTCTCCCCATCAAACACCATTTCCTCTACACCAATTAGAAGATCCTCCAGAATTTTGTCTGGGGTTGTCTCTTCAAGGAAAAAGCTCCCTCAAGACAACACTATCCATGTTGTCAACTCAGATGATTAGGAGGAAACCACTCTTCTTTTGTATCCATCCCTAAATCATCATTTGAAAATTCCACTCCAAAAAAGTCTAGAACTCCATCAACTAAAAAGAGTCAACCTCTTTCCAAAAAATCACGTTCATATTCTTCCAAAACAGTTTCTACTGTCCCTCTATTTGATTCTCCAATTTTGGAGACAAATTATTTTTCCAAATGGCAAAATAAATCTGTAGTCAATGGAAAGTTCATTGACCTTGATGAATTGAAACGAGGTGGTTTCAATGTTGAAGAAGTTTTTGATCAGCTATGATGGACTTCTTTCCTTCGCATAAATGAACCCCAATACCTACACCTCGTGAAAGCCTTCTACGCTGCTTGTAATGGTTCTAAAGGAAGTTCTTATTTTAGCTTCATACTCAAAGGAGTTCACTTGGAAGTCAACCCCACCACTTTGTGCCAAATCCTTGACATTCATGATGTAGGGGCTTACTGTTTTTCTGAAACTTGGTATGCACAATATGAAATAACTCGATCCTCTGTCACCCAAAATATTCTGATAAATCCCCCTAAACCTCTCGTGGCTTCAAACCTTCTCTCTCTATGTCGTATCCTTCATAACATTTATGTGCACTCTATAGTGCCAAGGCCAGGAAGTTTTGAAAAGGTAATCGACCTTGACATTCTGCTTATCCATCATCTAATGACTGGAACACCCCTCCATTTGGGAAATATAATATTTAGTTTCATGTTGAATGCTATTGGCTTAGGTTGATCAGCTTCTTACCGATGATCCTGACTAAAGTTTTTAAATTCTTCAACATTCCTCTTGATGATGAACAATATGTTCAGTTCAACAATTCCTTCTCCATGAAATATGTCAAACAAATGAGACTTAATCTTCCTGAACAAACTCTAACTACAAGAACCCCCATTCACAAAAAATCATCATCTACCTCACAAACAGCTTCAAAGAAAAAGAAGACTTCTTGTTCTCCATCTGCAATCCACAATTTGAACCTACCATGGATCAACCTCCTCAAGTTACTGTTTCTCCACCATCTCTTCCTACTGCTCGCACTCCCAATCATTCGTTTGGCTTGGCTGACTCCACTCTTCCTCAATCTCCACTACTCAACAAAATTCCCTCAACTCATGATGTCGCTCTTTCAGTTGAGGATGCCTTTGAAGAAGATCCTCTACGACGTACAAAGGATTGTGAAGACCTATACTTTGATCTGAATATATCTTATGACCACCCATCTTCAAAGAGCCCTCTTGAGAACGTGCTTGTTGAAATGTCATCCAATCCAACTCAAGTAAGTTTGAACTCTTCTCATTCTTCTCCAAAAAATGCACCATTTAATTTTGTCCTATTATTAGAAAAACAGTCTCAACCTCTTCCAGAGGTTCCTGGGCATTTTAGATCTTTTGATTCCTTCTTGGCTACAACATTTGATAACTCTTCAAAAGATAAGGCTGGAAGCTCGCACAACAAAAGTGTGAGTGTAAATGATGAACCCCAAGAATCAAAGCCCAACAAGAGATCAGCAAGAAATCAGAGCAACAATCAATTGAAGCTACTAACTACCATTCGGAAGGATCAAAAGAAATTGCTTGCTAAGTTATCTAACTTCCAAAACACCATTGCTCAGTTTGGCCTCATTCTTGAATGGGTCACCAGAAAATTGGTTCCTTTTGTCGCTACTGATGATCGTCTTCCTGTGCTACTGGCCCAGCCACCCTATGTTCCTACTCTTCATCCTCATCGTCATCTGAATATTCATCATCTTCCGCATAACTCTACTATGTTTTACTACTTTTTGTGCTGACTTCATTCAGGGGGAGTCAGATTATGTGAAACTTTTTGTCATATGTTTTGAAGTTATGTTAATGTTTTATTAATATGTTTAAGTTGTTGGAACATTTGAATCTTTTTAGTTCAATGATAGTTCTATTTTCCTCAATATTGTGTAATCTCAAAATTGCTTTTAAATAAAATGTTAAAAAATGGGAGAAATTTTTCAAAACTATTACTTGTATAATTGAGGGGTAGCTTAATCATGTATTCCTTATATATTACAAAAAATCATTATCTAAAGAATTTTGTCATCATAAAAAAGGGGGAGATTGTTGATACAAAATCTCTCTCAAATGATTTTAATGATAACAATATTATTTAAAAGATTATGATTGTTGTTAATGATTAATCTGTGCTTTTGAGTGAATTCATATAAGATAACAAGTTATTAATCATTAAAACAAAAAGGAGAAAAATCTGATTCAAATCTGGAGGATTGGATTTGTGAGGATGACCTCACAAGAGGGTGAAACTTCAAAACTGCAGAATACTCATCCTCACCAAAACAAATATTTTTTATTTATTAAGAGAAGGAAAAAAGTATTAAAGAATGAAGGCTTAATTTCAGTTTTGGTCCCCCTATTTTAGCTGAATCGCGAAAGTAGTCCCCCCATTTTGTTTCTCCCTAGTTCTGGTCCCCCAAACAGAATTTTGGTCAAAAACTTAATGAAATCTCATTTTTTTAAAGTCATACTACACCATTTATAATCATAGATTCCAGGTACAATTGTTGCAAATGAGATTTTGAGGCATGATGTGACTTAAATAAATGCAAAAAAAATGAAATTTCATCAAGTTTTGGACTAAAATTCTGTTTGAGGGACCAAAACTGGGGAGAAACAAAATGAGGGGACTAGTTTTGCAAATCAGCTAAAATAGGGGGACCAAAACTGCAATTAAGCCAAGAATGAATAAATAAAACATCTGAAATAAAGAAGTCAGAAGGCAAAAGAATAGGTACAATGACAGATTATACTAGGATGGGTTTATGGTCAACATCTTTGAAAACAACCCAACATCTTTGAAAGCGACCCAACATATCTCTCACATGCTGAAAATGACCCATCATCAACCTACAAAAAGGCCGTAGCTAACAAGACAAACATATAGCTCTTAAATGTCTTAAAGAAAGGAAAAAGAAAAGGACAACACATGTCCAAGTTCCTAGGAATTCTGAACCTCGTGCAAGAGGATGGACTAAACCAGACCAAGGACAGTTGGATGGCAATTTTGGTTCCTTGGATTTTTTTATTGAAGTCTCCAATGGTCATAAAGTATTTGTCACTTGGAAATGGCACTTCAAAGTCTTTATAAAAGGCAGTATGCTCTTCATCATAAACACACAACAATATTGCATAAAAAGAACAAGTATCTGAAAGCTATCAAGATCAATCTCCATCCTCTCTTTATACTTTCTATAATCATACACTAGATCTTTGAAATATATTTTTAGAAAGTGTTTAAGCAAAGAGAAATAATCATACTCATATCACTTTGTAATTTCCACGTGAGTTACACTTGGAAATAGTTGAAACTTGTAAGAAACAAGATTGTAAGCTTGGCGAGGCTAAAGAATACACAAATTGTAATCAACCTCTATGAGAGGTTAATCAGTTTGATCATTAGTAAAATCTCACAAGTGTGTGAGTACTGGACGTAGCCTTTATCGAGTGAACCAATATAAAAGTTGTGTGTGTCATTCTCTATATTTTCTCTTTCTTTTACTCAGCTCAAATTTAAAGGTTTAAATTACCATCCTCGGGTTCGCATCCTCTCAGAGAGGATAGCATTTCAAAACACGTGAGAAACCTTTTTAAACAGCAAAATCCCTATTCAACCCCCCTTCTAGTGATATTTTAGCTACAACAATTCTTGCCTTTGACATGTTTCTGCTTCTAGATTAAAATATTTGGCTTTTATTGGAGATTTAGGAAAGTTACAAACCAGTGATATTTCAGATTGTTGGGGTTGTAAACTTGCTAAATTAGCTTTACCGTTTAGTAAAAGTGTTTCATATGCGCCATTTGGATTAGTTCACTCTGATGTTTGGGGTCCATCACGGATTCACACCAAAGGTGGACCTAGATATTATGTTTCGTTTGTTGATGATTACACTCGTTATTGTTGGGTTTATCTTATGAAAAATCGATCTGAATTTTTTGACATTTATCATATGTTTCGTGTCATGGTCAAGACTTAACACAATGTTATTATAAAGTGTTTTCGCTATGATTTAGGTGGTGAATATACCTCTAATAAGTTCTCTAAATTACTTGCTTATGATGGCACCCTCCATCAGTCATCTTGTACTGATACTTCTCAACAAAATATTGTTGATGAAAGGAAACATCATCATATTATTGAGACTGTTCGTTCTCTTTTATTGTCTGCTTTGGTTCCTAGTGAGTTTTGGGGGGAGACAGTTCCTACTGTTGTTCATGCTATTAATATAACTTCATCGTCTATTATATCAAGTTTTTCACCCTTTGAAAAATTGTATGCTTTTATCCCTGATTACTATTCTCTGAAAGTTTTTGGTTCTAGTTGTTTTGTTCTTTGCCACAAGTAGAGCGCAGTAAGTTGTCTTCTCGGTCTGCCATGTGTGTTTTTCTTGGTTCTAGGGATTGTCAAAAGGGTTATCATTGTTATGATCCTCATGCAAGAAAACTATATGTTTCTCGCAATTTTGTTTTTCTTGAGCACATCTCTTTTTACTATGTTTCATCTGATTCTCAGATTATTAAGAGTTCAAAACTAATCCATATTGATCCGTTTGATTCTAATAATAATGCTTATAGTGATTGTAATGTTGAGAATTACAGTTCAAATACTACTACTCCTCATGATGATATCCCCTTTGTCCCCCCGGTTGTCCAACCACCTCCTACGATTGTTGATCCTCCGTCTCCGCATCTTCGTTATTCCACTTGTCACCGTAAGTCTACTCAGTTACCTGATTTTGTCTATTCCACTTATTCAACTTCATTTGCTTCTTTCTTAACCTCTATTCACAGTTTTTCTAAGCCCTCTTCCTATAAAGAGGATATTCTTGATCCTCTTTGGCAGCAAGTTATGGCAGAAAAACTACCTGCATTTCACAAAATAGATACTTGGGAATTAATAGTTCTTTCTCCTAGAAAGCGTGCTATTGGATCTCGTTGAGTATACAAGATCAAAATTAAGTTTGATGGGTCGGTTGAGCTCTATAAAGCACGTCTTGTTTCTAAGGGATTCTCTCAACAATATGGTATGAATTATGAAGAAAATTTTGCCCTTGTAGCCAAGAATACCACTATTCGTACTCTTATTGTAGTTGCATCCATTCGTCAATGGCATATTTCTCAAATGATGTCAAAAATGTGTTTTAAAATTGTGAGCTTCATGAAGAAGTCTCATAATCAAGGGGAAGTGTGTTAGTTGAAAAAAGGCTTTCTATGGTCTTAAATAGGCTCCTCGAGCTTGGTTTAAGAAATTATCTATTGTGATCACTTCTCTTGGTTTCCGCTTTAGTGAACATGATTCTACACTGTTTATAAGGTCTACCACTTATGGTTGCATTATGCTTTCTTTGTATGTTGAAGATATGATTATTACATGTGATGATGTTAGTGGAATCAATGAGTTAAAATTGTAGTTAGCAAAACAGTTTGAGATGAAAGACTTGGGAACTCTTCGTTATTTCTTAGGGATTGAAGTTTCTTACTCTCCTAAAGGCTCTCTATGGTCTTAAATAAGCTCCTCGAGCTTGGTTTAAGAAATTCTCTATTGTGATCACTTCTCTTGGTTTCCGCTTTAGTGGACATGATTCTACATTGTTTATAAGGTCTACCACTTATGGTCGCATTATGCTTTCTTTGTATGTTGAAGATATGATTATTACAGGTGATGATGTTAGTGGAATCAATGAGTTAAAATTGCAGTTGCCAAACAGTTTGCGATGAAAGACTTGGGAACTCTTCGTTATTTCTTAGGGATTGAAGTTTCTTACTCTCCTAGAGGCCACCTTCTTTCTCAATCCAAGTACATTGCCAACATTCTTGAACATGCTCGTATTTCTGATAATAGAGCAATATATACTCCTCTTTAGTTGAATGTGAAATATGTTCCCTCAAATGGTGTTCCTTTACCAGATCCCACTTTGTACCATACTTTGGTTGGCAGCTTGGTGTATCTTACGATTACCAGACCTGATATTGCTTATGTTGCTCATATTGTTAGTCACTTTGTTGTCTCTCCAACTACAATACATTGACAGATGTGCTTCATATTCTTTGTTATCTACAAGGAACTCAATTTCATAGCCTTCTCTTTTCGTCGTTGTCTTCATTAGAGTTATGTGCTTATTCTGATGATGATTGGGTTTATGACACCACATATCGTAAGTCCACCACAAGATTCTATATCTTTCTTGGAGACTCTCTTATTTCATGGAAGAGTAAGAAACAAGACATTGTCTCTTGCTCTTCTATAGAAGATGAGTATTGTGCTATGACATCCACTACTGCTGAAATAATTTGCTTGCATTGGCTTCTATCTGATACGGGTATCTCTCTTTCTGAGCCAACTCCAATGCACTGTGATAACAAGAGTGCTATTCAAATTGCTCATAACTCAGTCTTTCATGAACGCACCAAGCACATTGAGATTGATTTTCATCTTACTCGTCATCATCTCCAGCATGGAACCATTACTCTACCGTTTGTCTCATCTTCCTTACAGATTGTTGATTTATTCATAAAGATGCATTCCATTAAACGCTTTCGCTTTTTGGTTGAAAAACTCTCGATGTTTCATGTTAATGCATTGTGAGTTTGAAGGGAGATATTAGATAATATTATTATACATTAGTAAGGGTATTTTAGACTTTTCTATTCTCTTGTATATATACATATTGTAATCCTATTACATTTAAGTTTGATTCATTTGTTTATGAAACCATAGCCAATGGTTCCTTCTCTTCTTCCTCTTCTATGTTTATGTTAGATTATCATAATTAACAAATATAATATATCCATCAATATACATCACATCCCTAGAATATGTATCATGACAACTTATAGTTCGTCCTATATATAAAGATTTTCAACCTAAAGTGTTTAGTATTTGAGCTAGTTACTTATTTTCCCTTAGTTACTACTTAATTCTTCTAGTTTGATTCTTAGTTCCCCTTTTAGTGTTGTAACAATTGTTAACCTTTGTTGAGCAGAAAGGTGTATACTTTCATAAATAGTTCCCATTATGATGAAGAGTTTCTATGACACCACTTTATCTCTTGATGAAGCGACTAACTCATAAATGTTGGGGTATTTTGTGTGAGTTTTGGTTGATTTGTAAATGAAACAAGAAATGCGATATCACATTTTTGTTAAATGTTAATAATATGTTTTTTTTTTTTTATTTACATTGAATATGAAAGCCAACCATTCTTTTGCCAATCCCAATAGATAAATCTGGAAAATATTTAATGATAATATAATAGTTCACTTTATTGAAAATGTTGCGGTGATAAAGAAGTTGATAAAGAAGTATGTCTCTAAAAACACTATCGCTCCTAACAAGGTCGAAATTGAATGAACAAACAAATATATTCAAAGTAATTGTAATCATCATGTTGCTAAATCTACTTTTGTTGAACATATCCCCAATGTTGAACTAGGAGGCATCAATGTTATTCAAGAATTTTTTTCTTCCAATCAAGAAAAAATTGAAAACAATTGTGATGAAGCTTGTATATATCTCATATTTAGATTCATTTGATTTTGGGGAATTAAAAAAATATTTGAAAGACACTTTAAGAATTTGAGATCCATACTACAAATAAGAGTACTAAAAATACAATTCATCGGGTCTTTGGATCCAACATATCTAATTAAGCTAACATAGAGTCTCTATGAGAGGATACACTGTCAGAGGTGAACATTATTCCAAATCATGAAACCCTTACTGATTCGAAATCAAATTTACATTCAAGATGTTACTCTCAGTGATGATAATTTGGATCTCATGCCTATGTCTTGGAAGTAATGTGACATTTTTGAAAAGATAGAAATGCTAGTGAAACAAAAGGTACGAGATACACCGGTGAAAAAGATAACACATATACTATTACATTTTTACTAAATGATACTATTGTCAGTGTCGAGCCTTTTATATAAGTGATTTCTAAGGAAAAAAAGTATGTAGAAGAGAACTATTTTAAAGACAAAAACTAAATTGATGGAATAACTCTATTCATAATTTCTCTTTAAACAAAGATTTATAATATTATCATATAATTCACACACCATGCATTAGAGAGAAAGTTCAGAGAAGCAAATATAATGGTTATAAAGTATTGAATTAGGATTTTAAAAGAAAATTTTTGCATAAAAAAGTCTCGTGAATTTTAGAAGACATTGCAAGATTTTAATAATTTTTAAAACTTTAAAAGACTAACAAAATTTGTATTAAAAATTTTAAATGACTTATATCATAAGAATTTAATAAGAGATTTATAAGATTTCATATGATTCAATGAACTTTATGCAACGATTGAAGATAAATGACTACAATACACTCTCAACCACACTATTCTCATGTTTTTTTTATTTGTTGAAATTCAATTTCACATATTTAAAATCAGGTCGGCATCATTATTCTATTCACATAATCCTCAATGGTCTAAAAAGAGATTGACAATTTATTTTTCATTTCTAAAATCGTTGCATATGTCATGTATTTTTTGAAGAACTAGTATAGAGCATGTGTCAAGCACAAATAATGAATTCATTGTAATACAATTAATTTTTATACTTTTTTGTATTTATTTCATATATTTAAATAAGTTTTTAATTAATATATTAATGATATAAAAAAAATCTTAATAAATAGATTCAATTCACTTTTATAAAAGCTATAGATAAAGTCTTATATATGATTGGTTTACACGTAATGATGTTAAAAAGTATTTACACTCCACTGCATATTTATAAAATATATAATATTTATTAAAATTAATTATGTAAATTAATGAGTGTTGTTCGTTGAGTCCTAACTTAACATGTGCCCATGTTGCTATTCATTTTGATGAAATAATAATACATATAATCATTTAAATATAAGACAACTATATTGTTGGTTTAATATAGTTTTTTTTTTAACGAGTTAAAATATAAGGTTGAATACTAAAATTATGTATACAATAATCTAAATTTCTCAATTTTTTTCTGTAAGCACGGGACATAGAAAATTTTATCCTACACTACATATTTATATTTCTATCTTATATTTTAATAAAAATTCAATTTTATAAAAAAATTCAAACTTTATGTTTTGTTTTCTAGAAAACTTGAATTTTTTTTTTTCAAAATAACAAAGTTTGAGTTTTCTAGAAAAATTTGTGTTTTGAAAAATTTGAACAAAAATTTCTAAAATACATTTCGAATTTCAAAACCACAATTGTATATCAAAACTTTCAAATTTTTCTGTATATCAAAAGTTTGAATTTTTCAAAACATATTAATAATCCATTTTTATTATAAGAGTTATTATCATAATATGCAATATCTTAAAGATTAATTACACCCATTGAAGTGAAACTAAAAATTCATTTCATTTTAAAGAATTGTAAAAAAAGTTTGCTTTTGATTAATTTGATGATGTCTGGAATGATTCTTCAATGAAAAAAATTTACTCAGGCAACTAAAATTGGAAAAATATTTATGTAGAAATGAGAAGAATTGAAAAAAAAAAAAAACTTATTTGTGTGGTTATCTGAAAGGGAGAAGAGTGTTCGAGACATGAGAGAGATATAAATGCATACAAGAAATTATAAAATGGTAGAAAATAATAAAAAAGATAAAAGATATATTAGACATAAAAATATTAAGGGTTTGTTTGGTGTGTATGATATGATATAAATATGATACGATATAAAGTTAGATAATGATAAGATAATGAGAGGATGCAAATTATCGTATCATGCGTTTGACACATACATAATAATCAATATGATACCAATTTATTTGTCATGTATATTTTGTATACATCTCATCATGACATGTTATAATATATATATTATATTTAACTAACAAAATGACCATTGTGAATAATTACATATTAGTTTTTTATAAATTATTAACTTATTATATTATAAATTAACAAACAAACCAAAATCATAAAAAGTTAAATAAGTAAAGAAATAATTTTATATTTAAAATTATTCATTGACACTACTAAATAAATAATTTAAATTTTAAAAGAAATCACAAGTAACCAAATAATTCTATTTTATTTATTAAAATGTAAATAAAGATATGATATATATTATATGTAAATGCCAAAAATACTCTTGTAAACAAATTATATTTATTTTAAATTTCAATTAATTTTCATATTTTTATAATTTTGAGTACTAATTTATTAAATTATATAAAAAGACAAAACTACACTTGTGATAAAATCATAAACATTTTTTAAATTAATTATTAATCTTTCATTTTTAAGTTTAATATCAAATTATATTAATTATTTTTATATTTATATTTGATTAGATTTATTTTTATATTCTAGATTATATTTTATAAAAAAAAAATGTTTATATTTCAATTATATATTTTAAATTATATTTTTTATAAGGATAATTGAGTAAATTACTGTTTTTATCTTATTCAGTTGATTTCTAACTCAATTCATATTCAGGATACAGATTTCAACTAGAGAGACAAAATATGATAGATTTATGAATTAACTTATCATATTATGTTGGTTCATCAAATACTGAATTCAAACAAAATATGATAACTTATTCATATTTTATCTCTTATATTGTCTATCAAATGGACTCTAAATAGACGTGATCAATGAAGAAGATGGAGGAAGAAGATAAGAAAGAGGAAAACATAAAAACAAATACTAAAATGAGAATGCCTCAAAATCTCATGTTTTGAAGAAAGACTTTTTAATGCTAAAATAGAATTAAAACATCCCACAAAATTCATTAAAATCCAATTTATTAAACAATCTATCAAAATTAAAATATTTTTTAATATCACAAAACTTTGTTCAAGTTATAAAAAGTTTCAATCCAATACCATCGGATTTTGTTACCCTCTTTAAAAAAAAAAAATCTTGGCAATCTTAATTGAATATCTCAAAAATTAATTTCAATTTTTTAAAATTTTAATTCAATAACAAAAGGTTTTTTTTTTTATAACAAAAAATTCTTTTAAAATCATTTAAAATCGATAAACATCCCTTAATCTATACCTTCTTAGAATTAGATAGTTGGACCTCACTAATCTCCCTCTTTGTAATCAATAATATTTGTCTTCTCTTCTTTTATAACAACTTAATTTTCTATTTATTCTAATTACATAAACATAATCGTTATGCATCATTTAAATATATATCATAACTTCTAATTGAGAAACAAGTTCAACCCTCTTAATTATTTTATTATATTCACTAATAACTAGAATGAGAAATAGTTTCAGACACATTACTTGAACTTTATATTGCTAATTAATTGTTCTTCTTGTGAGAAGTTGCCATATTTTTAAACCTTCAACTTAATTAATCATATGTATAATTAGCCAATTAGTTTAATTTAATGAAATCATAACAATATTATGCTCTCTATGGAATGAGTTATATAAGTAAAAAAATAAATAATGCATATTAAGAAAGTTAGTTTTTTATAGAATAAGATAGCTGGTTATTCACATTTAATCAATGCTATCCCAATAAATTAATTCTATTTGTCTAATTAATAAATTGTGTTGTCTTTCAATTTATTTTAATAAACTAGTTCATTACAAAAATAGAGTTAAACTAAATGAAAGATGATTTAGAGCCATTATCATTTAATCAATTGTGTTATTGGAACACAACTTTTGACACACACACACCCATATATATATATATATATATATATATATATATAATATTCATTTAAAAAAAATTAAAGACACTTTCTTGATACAATATACATGTTTGTGTCGTTAACTACTTTGAATACGTCATTAACTACTAAAATACATAACATTAACTACTTTAGAGTATTTCTTTAACTAGTAAATTGCAATACTCTAAAATGGTTAATGTTTTGTATTTTAGTAGTTAAAGAAATATATGTTAAATAAATGATTAATGATTTATATTTTAGTGATTAATAAGTATTCAAAATAGTTAATGATATAAACTTCTATATATGTCACAAAAAGATATCTCAATAAAAAAAAATAAAAAATAAAAAACATTTGATTTTTCATTTTGAAAAATAAAAATATTATTCACCGTATAAATACAGTGAATATTGCATAAGATAAATTATTAAAATTTATTTATGTTTTATTCAAAAAAATATTAATTTAGTTTTTCTTATATTTTATTCTGGAAGAAGTATATATGTTTATTATGTTCTGACCTTATTAAATTATTTTATATTAAATTTAAGGCAAAAATGTATTTGTTACCTTCAAGTTTCACATTCTGACTATTTTAAAAATAACAATTTTCTCTCCTAAACTTTACCATTTTTGCAACAGTCAAACCCCCTTGATTTTAAGCAAATAACTGTATATTTTTTATTTTAATTAAATTTCACGTTTGCAAGTATAGATTTTTAAAAATGAGGCCATATCAATGTTTATTCGGTAAAAATTCGCTGGATTATAAAACATGGAGGATCAAAAGTGTATTTTAATTAAAATTAAAATTTTCCTCAATTAAGTAAGTTTGATAACTCAATTTTTGAAAATGAAGTGTATTCATGCATTGCAGAAGCATCTTATTTTTTTACCACTAAGCATTGTTTTTTTCATGTCTCTTAAATATAATTTCTTAAATTTAGTCAACCTTAATCTTTGTTATTTAAAAAAAAAATCAAAACTTTTGATAACTATAAATTTGGGTTTATAAGTTCCAAATTTTAACCATCATATATTAAACTATATATATATAGTTTTCTTCAATAAATTTTTAATATTTTAAAGATGTTGTTTAATATTATATACTTGTTAAATTGACTGTACTGATGTATGAAATCAATTGCTATATTTTACGTTCATGCATCCTAAAGTTTGACAATCAAAGTCTCTTAAGCTTGTATCTTTGTCTAATAGTAATAAGTAATTAATAAATAAGGTATTAAATTTATTTGAAAAAAAATAGTTTTATATTTTATATTTTAATTTTAATAATAAAAATATAACCTTATATTTTTCTCCTTATATTTATTTAAAACTATGTTCATGCATTACAAATATATTACCTTAAATGGATAATGCAATATATTGATTTATGTGTTGATAAATACCCTTGAAACTCACATAATCCACTCATCATCTTTAGAGTATTGCACTTCTTTACATAATATAGTTAATGTAAAAAATGAAGTTTGTTAATGGTGACAACAAGAGAAAGCTAAAACGCAAGATGGAGGAAATATCAAAACCTCATTCTTGTGCAGCTGATTCAGAGGTGTCACTATCTCTAACTCTAAGTCTAGGAGAACGTAGATCTTCTTTTCCATTCAAATCCCTTAAAAGGGAATACCCATGCAAGTTTTGCAACAAGAAATTTTTAAGTTCTCAAGCCTTAGGAGGACACCAACATGCACATAGACATGAAAGGATGCTATCAAGAATAGACAAATTAGAGTTTCAAATGGAAACTCTTGGACTACTTTCTTCTCATCAAGTGTATCCATACTCATCCATTTCAAATCTTCATCAATATGAAATTGACTCACCCTTTTTTCATCATCACATGCATCGCCCTAATATGGCTCCATCGTGGACTCAATTTGTTGCACCTGTAGGATATGCTAATCCTTCATTTGGTGTTGCTGGTCTTGGCAGTGCTGTCCTAATGAAAAATAACAATATTCACTATGATAGGAATAACTATCAAACTTCATCTTCACTCCCTGATTTATCTCTCACCCTCTAGTATCTTAGTAGTAAATTTATGTGCCTAGCTAGTTTTTTTATATATGATGAAAAGTGTAGCTATACAATGCTTTAATAATATCTTTTTATTAAAAGTCATTCTTATTTGGTGAGATTTTTATAAGTCATGTTGGATGGATTTAATTTCAAAAATAATGATCTATGTGAATTTCAATCAAAAGAGACTAAGTGATTACAAAAGAAATTAAATGAGTGTTATTAGCATTTTATAGTATTTAATTTGTTGTAGCTTTTATTATTTGTTGTAAAGGTTGATAGTCATTGATTAAATAAAATTGCTATTGTAGTCACAATACAAATACTTTATAATCCATAAGATTTGGATTTTCATGGTTTGGTTTATGTAGTGTCTAAAGCTCTAAACCATATTCATATAATAATCAATAAAGTGGATTGAAGTTTTAAAACCATTTTTGAAACCCAAGCGACAACCGCATATTATCCAATTACTTGTTTTTTTAAGTTATATTTTTTTATTATTTTTTAAAAAATTAATTTTAAAAAAATGTTTTTTATATTAATTTTAAGAAAAAAGTTTCTTGTTATTTAAAAAAAATAAAAACTATTTATTATTTTAAAAACTGATTTTTTTCATTATTTTAAAAATAAATAATTACTTTCAAAATAGAAACAATAATTCAAATATAACAATCTATTTATTATTAAGTTAATAATATGAAGGTGTGCTTGAAAGCAACAGACAGCTGAGCTTCAACGACCACCATAGAAGAGTTTCGGTGCCCTTATGTGGAGCTCCAGTGGTAGGCGGTGGAGCTACGGTGGCTTGCGGCAGCCACCCACCACTACTATTTATTTAATTAATAATAATTATAATAATTATAATAATTTATAATATATATTTGAAAATAATTACTTAATTTTAAAATAATAAAAAATCAGTTTATTAAGATAATAAATAATTTCTTTAAAAATAATTTTAAAAAATAGGTGAAAGTGAATGAATTGTTGACTTAACCCCTAGGATTTAGGTTTGACTTTTGATCCTTCTAACCAGCACCGTTAAATCAACTGATAGTGGAAATGAAGGAACTATTGACTTAACTCTTAGGTCCCAGTACTATTACCACGGAAAGCAAAATTTCATTAATTTTCGACGAGGGAAGGTGGGTGAGAAGTTAGTGAGTAGTGAATCGATCAAAGGGATTGAGTTGTTATATACTCCATCGGTTAGAGAGATTGAGTTGTTATATAATAGAAGGACTAAATTATTATATATCCTATGAGTGTGACATTACTTGACTTGACATTATTGTGTGACATAGAGAATATAGTTGAATATTATTTAAATATTTCAAATACTTTTAATTCAAATATCATTCTTTATTAAGTAAAAGAATCATTATCTTTGTGTTATGGAATTATGGACATACACACTATTGGTATGTCATTACATGACATACTAAATAGCATACTAAATAGCTGATAGAGAAGATAATTAAATAATTTGTTTATATATTTTTAAAACTTTTAATTTTAACTATCATTGGCTGAGAAAATTATACATCTAGAAGAACAAATATATTTATTTGTTTAATATTTCTATATATTTAAAATTGTTACATATTGAGAATACCAATTATAGTATTTCCAAATAAATTATTATACAATTCCACATCCCTTCTATATTATTGTAAATTAATTTTGTAAAAGTAATATAATAATCAAATTTCCAATTTTCTTTGTACTTCTATTAAGAATAATTTTTTTATTTTATATTATTATTCAAAATTATTATAAATGGCGCATTTGGGATATATATTTTAATTTTACACTTTCACTGTATTATAATATACTTGATATTATTGCTATTATTTTAACACTTATGAAAGTTCATTACTATTTCCTGTTACATTCTCAATAATAATAAAATGTAAGTCTCATTTATTTTTATTGCGTATAACATGATTCTTTTTCTTTTCTTAAACGAGTGAGATTATATTTAAGTTTTTTTGAGTGCGTTATTAAAATTTTGTATATAATATCATATTCCATATTTTTAATTTGAGAGATTTAATATCCCTCACATGATGGTAAAAAGTAATTATATAATCATCTTTAGTTCTCTATCCATAACATGTGGTTAGTTAGAAATCCCAAATTTTGATAAAATCTACCATCGATAATATCTATATATATATATATATATATATATATTGGATTTTATGAATTGTGATCATATAACCACTTGCATTTTTAATTAAATATTCTATTTTATGAGCAAAATAAGTGGTTGAATTTGTGAGTGATATATCCTATAATCACTTCTCTTAATAATTTTGCACCATGAACTTAATATCTCACTGTTGAATATTATATTATTAGAACATTTTGATACTCGTAGACTCTTAAGAGTACCTTAATCTCGTTCGTATACGTAAAATTAGTGGGAGTGTACACAACAATATATACTTTAGAATTAGGGCTTTTAAATGTTCTACAATGACTATTGATTTTGATTAAATGTAACTATTTTGTTAATAGATGATCCGTATTAGTTTTTTTATATACCTATGTGGATATATGACATTGAAGAATTGGAAAAACTCGATCATTGGTAGATTTGCTAACCAAATACTTGACAATATATCACTATCAATCTTTTATAAAATATTTGTATAAAGAATATTATGTGATTCATTTTATTAATAAAAAATATAACAAAAAGTGCTTAACAGTTACACCGGCCATAAGAGTCTAAAATGAGTAAAATAGATAGAAAGGTATATAAGGGAAAACATAAATATGCCAACAAAGATTTTGCTCATACATTTTGGCAACGCATTACTAAAGGTGTTGAACTAATTCAATTCTACCCCAAGTTATTGTATGTTCAAAAGATTCAACAATTGTAGTGTAAACTTGAGAGACCACTAAATTATCTTTATTTGTATGTATGATGTGGTGAGAAAACTGATCCGTGACATTTTAGGACCTGTTTATTTTGAGGATTTTTTTGTTTCCATTTCCATTGAAAATAGAAAATGATAAAGAAAATATATTTGTTTAAAATTTAGAAAACATTTCAAAAAAAAAAAATTGAAAAAAAAAACATTGTTTTTTCAATTGAAAACACGGTGGCATGGTTGGCTTATGCATTCAAAACTTGATTGTTGTAATACTCCAAAATTTGTTAAAAAATTATGCGTTTAGGTGTAAAAAAATTATAATATCCATGTACTTTGAAAAAAATCATCTTCCATAGTAAGAAAGAATTTAGCACTTTTTAGAATAAGAATCCCAAATATTAAAATGAATTAATTTAAAACATCAAAACAGAAGAGATGCAACTTAATGGAAATTTCAAAGAGAGCCAAACGGCAGATAGTACAAGTAATTTTAGTAGAATCTAAATTGTTGAGTTGTAGAGATAGAGTTAGGGCTGTGAGGGTGGAATTTATGGAGTTATCCATGGAGTAAAGACTCTTTTGTTGCTCACCCAAATGTTTTAAGAGTACTATAGGGTTTCAAAAAATACTACTAAAAGATACAAATTCACTCTGATCTATGGGGCTCAAATGAAAAAGGCATACAATTCAAAAATAACATCAAATTTTATGAACAAAAAAAGGGTCAAGATTTTTTGACAAAAATAAAAGGAACAAACAAAAAAACAGAATCAGATTTTCAATGTTATCCATATTTTGGTTGTGTTTTTTTTTTTTTTTTTTATGTTATTGATGTTATTTACAATTTAAATAAATAATTTTATTTTTGCGTTTTTTGTGTTTTTTTATTAAGGGTTCAATTTTTAAGATTAGAATCAGCATCCAAAATATTTTTAAAGGTCATGCCAAGAGTTATTGTCTTTAGATAGTGATTGAAGTGAAAGAAATGAACATACATAACATTTAGAATTAGAAAACCTAATTGTAAATGGAATCAGTATATAAGCTGAACACGTTTATTATCGGATAATTTAATAAAAGTTGAGGTTTTTAGTGTATGAAAGAAAAAGTGAGAGATCATAAGTCATGTGATCTGACTAAAATCCATAAGGATGCACAAAGTTTAAAAGTAGAAAAGCAACGGCGAAGCCGATCATAAGATATTTGGTGCTTTGGACCAACTATAAAAATGAAATCTTGTGATCATTATATTTTTTCTTGTAAAAATATTAATAATCTATTCATAATAATTATCAAAAAATTTTAAAAACTCATTTGCAATAGAAACTAAAGTAAGACTAATTAATCTATCTTAAAAGATAGTAGATCATAAATAATTAAGATGTTAATAATTTCAATTTAGAGAAATGCGTCTCAATAGTTGAAACAAAAACCACGATGATTAATATTATTGTATAAATTATACATGCATTATGAAAACAATTATATGTTATTAAATAACTCAATATTATAAATCTTAATTTTCATTCAATTGTTAAAATATATGTAATAATTTTTAATTATTCAACAATAGTTTTATTATCGAGATTTTAAGAATTGCCTTATTTTATATAAGTTTCAAGATGCTTGGAACAAAATTTCAACTCATTATAAGCGAATTGTTTGAGTTTTTCAAGACAAAAAATTTATTTGTATGTGTTATAGTATTTAAATATTTCTATTAAGTGAGTTAATTGATTGATCTACAATATAAATAATGAATCTTAAAAGATTTATAGACTTAACATTTATACAGGGTACATATTGTAATCATACGGATTTATCATAATATATTTTTTTTTGTATTAGACACTTTTTTAACAAACATATTTTCATTCTATATTTTATTTTTAGTTTTTCTACACAAACAATGGTATTTGCAATTCCAGATTCTGAAGATTTTTTCAAATATTTAATAAAATATTTTACTAGTTCAAAACATATATCAATTAATACACATGTCTTTTTTTATTAAACTTTTATTAAAATATTTTTCAATAAAGTCAATGTTTTATACAACTAAATTAATATAAGAATAAAAAATTATTATTACTATAATAGAAATGGAATGAGAAAAATAAATAGAAAAAATATTGTTCGATTGGCATAAGCTTGCATTGTGAGACTTTCTTGAATTGATTATATATTAAAAAGACAACTAAACTACAAAATTAGAACTTAATTCGAATACTTATATATCCAATTTTTTCAAATGACAATTATTTTGTTTTTTTTTTTTATTTTAAAATTTTTATTTTTTAACTCTACTTAAAAAAATATATATACCTTTTTTTATTATTTTTTAAAATAAAAATTATTTTAATTTTTCAATTCTTTTGTATATCATGGTGCAGATGTAAAATCAAAGATCAAACATGAGTACTTTTGAATCCTGATTGAGAATTTAGTTTTAAAATTAACTTACAATATAAAAATTATTTTAAATTAGTTACGACTTTTAATATAATAAATAAAACATAATTTAATTTTCAATATTAAATAAATCAATTGCATATATTTTATATTATTTTAATATAATTCAATTTGTTTACATAAAATAATTTTTTTATAATTATTTAAATTTGACATATATCATAAAAATTCATTTTCTTTCATTCTTGATGTATAAAATATTAATCTTACAGTCATGTATGTAATGTGATCATCAATATTATATTTGTTAATAATAATAAATATTGTAAAATTGAATATCATTATATTTGTGTATTACATATCATTATAAGCCCATAAAATTATAGGGGCCTGAGACTTTCTTTTTGGGGGCCTTTTAAATTATAAAATTTTTTTGCCCTTCTAATATGTGGACTGTGGCCAATAATTAGGGGCTTGTCAAATTGACACCTTTAATAGTTTGTAATGAAAAACTAGAATTGTTGTAGTACCCTAATTTTGTCCAACTTATTTAAAAATAAACTAAAAAAGGAAATATATATTAAAAAAGGAAGTAATTATATTTACAATAAGTAGGTTCATCAATTTACAATGCTAAATCAAGTTATAATTTTTAAATTACAATTACAATCAATTTACAAAAATAAATTATAATAAAAATCAAATCAGGTCAAGGCAGACCAGAAAGCAACTAATCAGATAAAAGGAAGTAATTATATATTAAAAAAGGAAGTAATTATATTTACAATAAGTAGGTTCATCAATTTACAATGCTAAATCAAGTTATAATTTTTAAATTACAATTACAATCAATTTACAACCAAAAATAAAGCCAAAAATAAATTACAATAAAAATCAAATCAGGTTAAGGCAGACCAGAAAGCAACTAATCAGATAAAAAAAAACTCTATAAATACATCTTTTTTTTACAAAGAGGGGGACATTTTTTGGAGGAGGAAAAATCTGAGATTAATACTGATAAAAAACACAAAAAGGAAGAGAAGAAGAAACAGGAGGCATCACCGTCGTTCTAACTTCCACCGTACACCACCGTTTTTGTCTTCACCAGTATCTGAAAAGGCATGTATCTTCTCATTATCTTCACATTTACAGCTTTTCGAACTTTATATTACTAGAGTTTTGTTTCAATCACTTATTTACTTAAAAGCTATTTTGAAAGATTTTACATTTGAATATGTTTTTCTATTAAAATGTTTATTTATTTAATAGATCATATTACAAGTCCATGTTTTTTTTTTTTACCATTTTGTGTGTGTTTAATACTGACTTTATTTTGCAGAATTATTTAATCTTATTTCATATTTAACATCAATTTTTTTTAAAAAGCAAAGAATATTTATAATCGAATTTTAAAAGATTAATTAGATGTGACATCTTTTAATCTTTGAGTTGTTAGGACACAAGTGGTACAACTTGATAGTCCTAAAACTCTCTTTATTTATTTATTCATTTATTTATCTTAATGAACTAATCTAAAATCGATTTATCTATCAGATGTAACTTTTTTTATCTTCGAGTTATTAAAACACAAGTTGTACTACTTGGTGGTTTTGAAACTCAATTTAAAAATCAAGAACAATAAAATATTTTTACAGGATTAAATTAGATGTGACATATTCTTTATTCCTTGAGTTTTGGGATACAAGTTGTACAACCTGATTCGTCTTAAAACTCATATTTTAAAGTATTTATTCAAATTAAACTATTTTATTTTTTCTATTTTGTCAAAACATTTTTTTATCACAAAACAAATTTTCTTTAAAACACACTCAACACATAAACATTTTCTACACCAAGAACTACGTAGCTTTGATTTCTCCATCGCACCGGGAGATACGTAGGAGCAAGATCACATTCTTGTCAAGCACATAAATAAAAATTTCTTTTTATGTCCTTTATTTGTTAAGTACATATTTATTTCAAAATCATATTTTAAGTATAGTAATAATTGTTATTCATATTTAATAATAAAGAAAAATAAATATACTTAAGTTAATATTAATTTTGCACAATTAATTATAGGTAACCGTATTTTAACGGATGTCGTAGGGTGCTAATACCTTCCCTACGCATAATCGACTCCCGAACTCAAAATTTGGTTTCAAATACCATATTTTTTTTATTTTTACTATTTTAAGGGTTTCCCAATATTTTCCCTATTTTAAAATAAATTTTGGTGGCGACTCCATTGAATTCGAGAAATACTCGAAATTTTAGGCCGCGACAGTTGTATTTATAGCTTTGAACTCTATCTTCCTTTAGAATTTTAAGAAATGTGCGACTTCTTCAATATTCTTCAATTTCAATCAATTTATCAATCTTCACCTTGATTAAAATTGATATATCTTTGACTTCCATTGTTTATGCCGGCGTCATAGTTAAAAATAACTATTACTCCAAAGTAAAAAGTATACACCGCTTGAAGCTAAATCACTTTAAGAATTTTCATTTGAAGCAAATTCACTCCAAGAATTTTCACTTGAAATTAAAACACTGCAAAAATTTCTTTTACCTGCCAAAAAACCAACTGATTGTTTATGGTGCAACTTTCATGTTGTCTTTATCAGGAAGTTCTTCGTAAATCAACACAATCTCACATTATACCTTGCATCAATGTCAACCAATGCCCATGTACTAAATAATACTTTGTGCAATCATGATTGTACCAACACATATTTAATTTGAATTTTAATTAAATCAAAATTATTTCTTCCATCAAATTTCTCTAAGTTAAACTTTATAGTGGAACTTGACATAATTTAATTATGCATCAACTAGGTTTTCATAAAAGAGAGCCACAAAGTACTACTTAGTAACCAAATATTAACTTAGTCAAAATCTTACTTAAATAACACTTTTAGATTATAACATTATTTTATGTGGAAGACTAGACAAAGATGCAACTAAGGAACATACTAACAACTCAACTCTATTTTTCTAGACCGAACCAAAAACTCTGATACAAGATGTTAGAAAAATAAACAAATAAATTTAAATAACAAATAAAACATAAGAAAATTTCATGAAAACTCCGAACCAGCGAAAAAAACCACGACCAAAGAATAACATTACGTGAAAATTTTTAAAACTCATATCCTTCTCTCAAATGTTGCATGTCCCCGGTACACACACATTCTCCAATTTCAACCAAACGCGTGAATAACTAGAGCTTAGTTCTTGTAGTGGATGAAATGTGGACTTGATTTTTTTTGGGGATCAATGGCGGTGGCCGTAGTAATGTTGATACCAAATCAATATGGATGACCATTTTCCATTGGGAGAGCTTATTGAAAAACATTTAAGTTAGGTAAAGTATAATGAAAAGTTTAGGAGTTCAGAATTAGAAAGTGCACTCCAAACTAGCCTGATATGGAAAAGGAAAAAAATGATTCTGTTGGAGAGGTTACTGAGCTGAAAAATAAGTTTTCTGAATCTGAGAAAAATATGGCTGAGATGACAAGTCTTAATAAATAACTGAAGAAATTGAACAAATCAAGCATAGAAAAGAGTTGATTGGTAGCAAGAGAGGTAACATTTGCTCTTGATATGTGATCATCATTGCTTTTAAACAATTTTAACGTTCTAGATGTATGTGTTAGAGATATATCTAAGAGGTGTGTCAATATAAATTAAAAAACAGTTTTTAGGTATACTTGTTTGAGGTGACATACAGGTGTCGAAGACCGACTCGTGTCGGAGGTTGCGGCACTCCTGATTCTAGAATTATTTGTGCTTCATAGCTTTATATTCATGCAACATTTATTTTATTTTTCCCCTAATATACCTTTGTTTATTGAATATTCACTTAACTACTCCATTAAATATAACAAACAATTAAAAATGTTTTTGTAAATAATACCAATTTTATCATTAAAATTAATTCAACTAATAATATTTTTTTTTTTAAAAATTATATACAATTTAAATATAACATTTAATACGAGACAGAGAGAGTAATAATAAATATTTGAAGTAATTTTGGACACAATAATTGAATTTGTGTTGGTGATTTTTCTCTTTATGAGAAGTTGACAAAAGATTTGTTTATTTTAAACCTTCAACTTACTTAATCATGTGTGTAATTAGTCAATTAGTTTAAAATAACATAAAATCAGAACAATATTATACTCTCCGTCGAGTTATGCATATTAAAAAAAGCTTGTTATTCACATTTAATATTCCTTATTCCAATAAAAGTTAAATCTATCTTTAATTATTCTTTATGACTAATAAATTTCACTGTATTTCAAAAATAAACTAATAAATTGGAACATTAAAAATATAAAAAGTTAAATTAAATAAAAGATAATTTAGAGTTATTATTGTTAAATAGAAGAGAAGATATATATCAAGTTTTCTTATATTTTATTCAAAAATATGACTTAGTTTTCCTTATATTTTCTTCTGGAAGGAGTAATACATGTTTTCTTATGGTCTTACTCCATTAAAATTCTTTTACAATAAATTTAAATTTTCCTCTGTTAATTAAGTATGATAATTCTAGTTATGATAAGTGTAGTAACTTCTGTTAATATATATTTATTCTTAATGCATTTCATGTCTATGAAGAATCTTATTTTCACTATTAAGTATTGTTTTTTATTTCTCTTAAAAATAATTTATTAGATTTAGTCAACCATAATATTTTTTACTATATAAAAAATATCAAACCTTTTAAATTTTTAAAAGATGGAAGTAATATTCGATAAGTTAAATTAATTGACTGTATTGGTATATCAAAACAACTGCTAGATTTTAGGTTCATGCATCCTCAAGTTTGACAATTCAAAGTCTCTTAAACATTATCTTTCTCTAATAGTAGTAATAATAATAATAAACAAATGATATATTAAATTTATTTGAATAAAAAAATAGTTGTATATTTTATACATTAATTTCTAATAATGAAAATATCACCTTATATTAATTTCTCTCCTTATATTTATATTAAACTAAGTTCATGCATTACGAATACACTACCTTAAATGGATAATGCAATATATTGAATGTATTGTTGATAAATACCCTTGAAACTCACATAACAATCCACCATCATCTTTAGAGCACTTCACTACATAATATAATTAATGTCAGAAATGCAGTTTGTAAACGGTGACAAAAAGAGAAACTTAAAGCGCAAGATGGAGGAAACAACAACACTTTCTTCTACAATTGATTCAGAAGTGTCACTGTCTCTGAGTTTAGGAATAGGTATATCTTATTCTCCATTCAAATTCCTTAAGAGCAATGAAGAGAATATAGAATACCCATGCAAGTTTTGCAACAAGAAATTTTCGAGTTCTCAAGCTTTAGGAGGACACCAAAACGCGCATAGACGCGAAAGGGTGATATCAAAAATAGAAAAAGAGTTTCAAATGGGAACTTTTGGACTACTTGGTCCCCATCAATTATGTTCATATTCACCCATTCTAAATCATCATCAATATGCAGTTGGGTCACCATTTTTTCATCATCAAATGCATTATCCCAATGTGGCTCCATCATGGACTCAATTTGTTGCACCTATAGGATATGCTAACCCATTTGGGATGATGAACAACTCTTTGGGTACTCCAACTACTCCACAAAATAATAATGATAATATTCACTATGTTGATGATAACCGCCAAATTTCATCCTCATTTCCTCATTTGTTCCTCAACCACTAGTATCTTTGTAGCTTCCTATACCTCTAGTCTTATTATGATCACCAACACAATGCTTTAATAATCTCTTTGTAGTGAACTATTTAAAACCTTCATTGATCAAAAGAGACGAAGTGTTTATATAAAAATATTAGAGTGAGTATTATTAGCATGCGATAGTCTTTAATTTGGTGTGGCTTTTATTATTTGGTGTTAAGGTAATTGTCATTGCTTGAATAAAATTGGAGATGTAGTCACATTGCGGATGTATTATTTAGAAAGTGATTTTGACTTTATATTCTTTAAAATGATTTTTAAGAGAATTTATTTAAAAATATGAAAAGTAGTGAGGTTTATTTGTTTTTTATTGAAAAAAATATTTAACAAGTACATGGAATATTTAAAATTATATTTTAAGATAAATTATTTAAACTAACTTTTTATTTGAAACTTTATTTTTAATTTTTTTAAATATTATAATAAAAAGATAAAATACTGTAAAAATTCTTTTTCAAAAAATCTTAAACAAATGGCCTTATTATTAAAAATTGTGAACAAGTTATAGTAGATTTTTTTTTTTTTATAAAACAAGTTATATAGTTTATGTATATGCAGTTAGGCTTATGATATGATTAATCGACTGAATAATAGAATAATCATAAAGGTAATTTGATTTAATATGTGGGAAAATAAATTAGAACATATATTTAAAATAAATTCAAACATATGACAGGGTGAAACTATGAAATTGGAATATTGCTGAATATATATATATATATATATATATATATTCTACATGTTTGTTTTATCATATTTAATAATAAGTTATAATGTGGGCCTTAGGCCAATCCAATAAACGTCAAAATCATTAAGTGGTTCAAGTCTCAAACTCAGGTAAATGTCGCCATCCCAATCAATCTCAACTGCTAAATGATGATCAGATGATTATCAGTTTCTTGCATCGAGTTCTCTTTAATAGAATAGTTGTCGTCACATCATCAGACTCTAAAGAATCTCTATAAAATGGATCTTGCCTTCGTAAACAAAATAGGTATCACTCATTATCTCACACTTTCATCAACTTCTACCGAATTAGAGTGCTTACAAGTACCCTACAAAAAACAAAACAATCAACAACAACTGTACGCCATCGTCACCAACGACCTTTAGTAATCTTTAGTGGTCCGGCACAAAACAATAAGTGTCAATCCTAGAGGCTAATTGTGCATAAATATGATATAACAAACGATACATTATATTTAATTTTATTATTAAATACTTAATGTAGAATTTTTTTTAAATACATCTTGATCATGCCATCTTTTAGATAATTAAATGTATTTTTCAATTACTTAATAATTAATAGGCTAAATAGCACATGCGACCCCTTAACTTAATTTCAGTTAACGTTTCAGTCTTTTATCTTTTCTTGCTTCCCGATTTGGTCTTTCATTTTAATTTTAAGTGACAATTTAATCTCTTATAGTTTAAAATGTCAATAATATTATCATTTTTTTTTACAAAAATTCAAAAAATTGATCAAAATTTTCAAACAAAACCCATAAAATTAATTATCATCTTAAATATAATGTAAATTTCATCAAATTCATAACTTAAATATTTAAATAAATACATAACTTAAATATTTAAATAAACTCATATTTTCATCTCTAACAATATCAAATTTATCAAATAAAGAATGAAAATATGAGTTTATTTAAAGATTTAAGTTATGAATTTGATGAAATTTGCATTATATTGAAGATGATAATTAATTTTATGGGTATCGTTTGAATTTTTTATTGAATTTTTTAAATTTTTGAAAAAAAAAAGGATAAAATTGTTGACAATTTAAAACATAAAAGATCAAATTTTTGCTTAAAATTAAAATAATGTATCATTTGGGAAGAAAAAAAAAGAAAGAAGATAAATGACTAAAACGTTAACTAAAATTAAATTAAGGGACCGCATATGCTATTTAGCAAAAAAAAAAAAAAAAAGAATAGAACTCTTACTAAACTAGTAGTTGCTATTATGCTTAACACTAGTTCTACATCTCATTGGTGGGGGGAACTATATTGCTTATTTGTTATGTTATGAATAGATTTCTTAAATCTAAAAACAAAACATCTCCTTATAAGATAGTGAAGAAAAGACAACCGAACTTGTCTTATTTTCAAACTTGGGGTTGTCTGGCTTATGTCAGAATCCCCGATTTCAAGCGAATTAAACTCTCCAGTAGAGCCTATGAATGTATATTCATTGGCTATGTAGTAAATAGTGAAGTGTATAAGTTTTCTAACGTAAATTCGAAAGTAGTCATAGAGTCAGTTGATGTTGACATCTATGAAAATAAATTCCATTTCAAATCGAGAAATAGTGGGGGCAACGAACCAAGTAATGTTCCTGTGATAAGAAGCACGAAAGCAACAGACAAGGCGAAACAGAAACTCGAAGAAGTAAGAGAGTCAGAGTTGTTAAAGATTATGGACCCGAATATACGCCCTATAATTTAGAAAAGGAACCTGCAAATCTTAAAGAAGATTTGTCATCTTTGGATGCAGATTTACGACAAGAAGCTATAAATTATGAGATGGATTCTCTAGAGTCTAATAGAACTTGACATTTAGTAGACTTGCCTCCTAATTGCAAACCAATAGGTTGTAAATGAATATTGAAAAATAAACTAAAACTCGATGGAACTATTGATAAATACAAGACTCGCCTTGTAGAAAAATGTTTAAGACAAAGAGAAAATATAGATTTCTTCAACATTTTCTCACCGGTCACTAGAATAACATCCATTAGAGTACTCATTTCACTAGTATCTATTCATAATTTGGTGATACACCAGATGGATATCAAAACAACTTTTTTAAATGGTGACTTGGACGAAGAAATCTATATGGAACAACCTGAAGGTTTTGTGATTCAAGAAGAAAACAAGGTATGTAAGTTAGATAAATATGTGTATGGTCTTAAACAAGCACCTAAGCAATGACATGAAAATTTTGATAACTTGGTTATATCGAATGAGTTTAAAATGAATGAAAGTGATAAATGCATTTATTACAAATTTGAAAATGACATTTGTACTATCATATGTCTCTATGTAGATGACTTACTCATATTTGATTTAAGCATTTATGCTGTAAAAATTGTGAAATCATTATTGCGTTACAACTTGATATGAAAGACCTCGGAGAAGTGAGTGTAATCCTTGAAATCAAGATTACTAGGTCCAAAAATGGAATTTTTTTGAATCAATCTTACTATGTTGAAAAAATCTTAAAGAAATATAAATACTTTGACTGTAAACCTGCTTGCACACAATTTGATCTAAGTGTAAAACTTTTCAAGAACACTGGTGAAGGGGTTAGATAAACTGAATATGCGAGCATCATTGGCAGCCTTATATATGCCACTAACTATACTAGACCCGACATTTCCAATGTCGTGGGACTGTTGTGCCGGTTTACCAGTAGGCCTAGTATGGAGCATTGGCACGCTATGGAAAAAGTCGTGAGATGCCTAAAAAGAACCATGAGTCTCATATTAGATTATCAAAGATTTCCTACAGTCCTTGAAGGATACATTGATGTTGATTGGAACATTTTATCGGATGACTCCAAATCAACCATTATATTTAGAAAGTGGTGTTGTATCTTGGAAATTGAAGAACAGATGATATTGACTCAGTCTACTATGGAGTCTGGAATGATAGCACTTGGTACTACTAGTGAAGAAGCGAACTGGTTGAGATGTTTGCTAGTTGAGATCCTTCGATGGGAAAAACCTATGAAAGATGTGTTGAACCACAAGGATAGTACCACGTCTATTTGTGAAGATTGAGAATAGTTATTACAATGATAAGAGACGACAAATTCTTCATAAACACAACGCTTTTAGAGAGTTACTTTCTAAAGGAGTTGTTATAGTGGATCGTGTACGCACTGATGAGAATTTCGAAGATCCTTTGATGAAAGGGTTAGCTAGAGAGAAAGTAATAAATACATCCAAAAGGATGAGACTAATATCTATTGAATAACTCATTATGGTAACCCGACCTAAAAGACTAGAGATCCTAAGAATTAAGTTTAATGGGTAATAACAAGTAGTGAAGTGATATGAGATGAACATGCTATTATAAATCAGAGAAGCCTGCTTCTTGAAGCGATAACAGAATGAGGTAATAAAAAATCTTAATGAGATCTATACTATATGTGGAGTGGAGTACCTAGCTACACGAGTACTCTTGATAGACTCACCTATGTGAATGTGGAAGTGGGGCTGCTTCCTATGGAATTTTGAGGCATAATGCCTAGAGCGTTCGCTATATTGGGATAGACGTGCAGGGCCATTAATACACGAGTTTTTGAGTATACACCTTATGAAAAGGTTGTGTGTGGGGTTTATGTCAGAGATAGAGTTCAAGACTACGAGTCACTCTTGTTGAATTTGAATCTTACTTACTATGCAAAAGTTCAAGTCAAAATACACCTTTGTTAATTCACAATCTTATAGAAGCGTTTGATGCTATTTCAAAGTAACTTTTTTAAATTCAAGTGGGATATTGTTGGAACATAGAGTTTGTTAATGTGTGAATTTAAAAATTGTTTAAGTCCCACATTGGAAAACTCTCATATTTTGAGTAGTTTTAAACTCTAAATACTAAAGTCCCACATTGGATAGAAAATATATGTGGATTTGCTTCCATCACTATATAATGAGTTTCAAACTCTTGTGGAAAGTACACCAAAGTTGGATTCATTTTCCCACTTTCTCTTTTCCCCCTTTTCTATTCTTCGCGGCTGATTTTTGAGCCATTTCTCCCCCTTCTTTTTGTCCCTTCGATATTTATGAGCGGTTTTGTACCGTTGTCCCTTCGATTTTTCAAGCAGTTGTTATGTCGTAGTCCTTTTGATTTTTAGAGCGGTTGTTATGTCGTAGTCCCTTTGATTTTTTAGAGAGGATGTTATGCCGTAGTCCCTTCAATTGTTAGAGTGATTTTTATGTTGTAGTTCCGTCACTTTTTTAGTGGTCCTAATACCACTATGAGCGGTTTTTTGTGTCGTAGCCTTTTGTAGCGGTTTGTGTGCCGTTGTCTTTTAAAGCGGTTTTTTGTGTCGTAGTCCTTTTGATTTATGAGTGGTCATAGTACCATATTGCGAGTGACTTTAATCGTCATATTGAAAGTGACTTTAACCGTCATATTGAGGGTGTAATTTTAGAACGATTTTCTACAGTGCAGTAGAACTTTGATATAATGAATCAGGGCTATTTTATCATGGGGACTTCGTTGTTGATTGTCTACCTTGCACAATTTAGGAAGTTCCGTGAATCGTCTTATAGAGAATGACCTAGCTCGCGACTCAACCCAGTAATATCTTCGGTAGCATAAATTGTAAATTTTCAACAATTTTTCGAAACTCAAAAACAACAATTGTAAGTTTTTTCTTTATGTCATGTCAACCAAAGAGATTACTGGAATTGGGTATGTTGCCTATGATTTCAATAAACTATTTCAGTTTGAAGCAAACGGAAAAACATAAGAAAGTTGGAGATTTAACCCATGGGAGAATAATGATAAGAATTATATTCTTAAAAGACTTAATGATAATTTGTATAACTACTACAGTTCCAGCAATACTGCTAGAGATGTTTAAGAAACTATGAAGAAGTATGTTGTGAGCTACTACCCAGAGTATCAGATGACCGATCTTGTAAAATTTAGAAGATAACTCATGACATCATCTATTAAGGTACGTCACTCATGGCATATTTAAATAAAATGTTGAAATTTAATATGTATCCTTCTGTTTGAATGTTGAAATCAATAAAATATATATTTCTACTTACATATTGTGTGATTTTACTTTTTGACATGCTACACTATGTGATGTGAACACATCTAGTTTCAAACTTAAGTAACTTAGGTTTAATTCCAAAGTTATTTTTAAATGATATTGAAAAATGTGATTTTTGTAGTCAAACTAAAATAACAAAGAGTTCACTTAAATCTGTAGTAAGAGAATTTGAGTCTTTAGATTTATTACACTCTGATATATGTAGACTTGATGGGACGTTAACAAGAAATGAAAAATAAAAGTGAAACACTTAGCATGTTAAGGATCTTTGTAAATGAAATTGAAAATCAATTTAGTAGAAAGATTAAGAGGTTCCAAGTATGATTCTAGTTTGTCTAATAAGTTTTATAAATTGCCTGGAATTATACATGGAACAACTGCACCATAATTTCTTGAAGTGAATGGTTAAGTTAAAAAGAAAAATAGAATATAACTCTTACTGAACTACTTGTTGCTATTATGCTTAGCACTAGTGCTACATCTCATTAGTGGGGGAAACTATATTGCTTATTTGCTATGTTTTGAATAGATTTATTAAATCTAACAACAAAACATCTCTTTATAAGATAGTGAAGAAAATAAAACCGAACTTGTCTTATTTTCAAACTTGGGGTTGTCTGTCTTATGTCAGAATCCTCGATTTCAACCGACTTAAACTTGCCAGTAGAGCCTATGAATGTATATTCATTGCGTATGTAGTGAATAATGAAGCGTATAGGTTTTTTGACTTAAATGTGAAAGTGATCATAGAGTCAGTTCATGTTGACTTCTATGAAAATAAACTCCCTTTCAAATTAAGAAATTGTGGGGGCAACGAACCAAGTCATGTTCCTGTGACAAGAAGCACTAAAAGCAGCAAACAAGGCGAAACATAAACTTGAAGAAGTAAGAGAGTCAAAGTTGCTAAAGATTATGGACCAGAATATACGACCTATAATTTAGAAGAGGAATCTGGAAATCTTAAAGACGATTTTTAACTATCTTTTTTAAATGGTGACTTCGAAGAAGAAATCTATATGGAACAACCTGAAGGTTTTGTGATTCATGGACAAGAAAACAAGGCCTGTAAGTTTGATAAATCTTTGTATGGTCTTAAACAAGCTCCTAAGCAATGACATGAAAAATTTGATAACTTGATTATATCAAATGAGTTTATTACAAATTGACAAATGCATTTATTACAAATTTGAATATGGCATTTGCTTTATCATATGTCTCTATGTAGACAACTTACTCATATTGATTCAAATATTCATCCTGTAAAAATTGTGAAATCATTGTTGTGTAACAACTCGATACAAAAGACCTTGGAGAAGCGACTATAATCCTTGAAATCAAGATTACTAGGTCTGAAAATGGAATTTCTTTGAATCAGTCTCACTATGTTGAAAAGATCATAAAGAAATATAAATACTGAATGTAAACATGCTTTCACACCATTTGATCCAAGTGTGAAACTTTTCAAGAACATTGGTGAAGGTGTTAGACAAGCTGAATATGTGAGCATCATTGACAGCCTCAGGTATGCCACTGATTGTACTAGACCCGACAATGCCTACATCGTGGGACTATTTTGCAGGTTTACCAGTAAACCTAGTATGGAGCATTGAATAATGAGATACCTGAAATGGACCAATAGTCTCTGATTACATTATCAAATATTTCCTACAGTCCTTGAAGGAAACAATGATGCTGATTGAAATATTTTATTAGACGACTCCAAAGCAACCACTATATTTTAGTATAACTAGTGGTGTTGTATCTTGGAAATCGAAAAACATATGGTATTGGCTCAGTCCATTATGGAGTATGAAATGATAGCACTTGCTACTACTAGTGAAGAAGCGAGTTGGTTGAGATACTTGCCAGTTGAGATCCTTTAATGGGAAAAATCTATGACAGATGTGTTGATCCACTATGATAGTACCACAATTATTGTGAAGATTGAGAATCATTATTACAATGATAAGAGACGACCAATTCGTTGTAAGCACATCACTTTTAGAGAGTTACTTTCTGAAGGAGTTATCATAGTGAATCATGTACGCACTGATGATAATATAGAAGATCCTTTTAACGAAAGTGTTAGATAGAGAGAAAGTCATAAATACATCCAAAAGGATGAGACTAATGTCTATAAAGTCACTCATGATGGTAACCCGACCTAAAAGACTGGATATTCCAATAATTATGTTCAACGGGTAATAACAAGTCGTGAAGTGATATGAGATGAACATGCTATTATAAATCAGAGATGCATGGTTCTTGAAGCAATGACAGGATGAGGTAAGAGAAAATATTAATGAGATCTATATTTTATGTGGAGTGAAGCACCTAGCTATAGAAGTACTCTTGATAGACTCACTATACTAGGATAGACGTGCAGGGCCATTAATGCACGAGTTTTTGAGAACACACCCTATGTAAAGGTTGTGTGTGAGTTTGATGTCAGAGATAGAATTCAAGACTACGAGTTAGTCTTGTTGAATCTAAACCTTACTTATTATGCAAATGTTCAAGTCAAGACACACCTTTGTTTATGAACGATCTTATGACCAATTTTCTTTTGTTAAAACCCCAATCCTCATAATGGACCCTTTACCCCCAATTTCCAATGTCCTTGTTTCGGTCATTCAACAAGAAGATTAAATTGCCCAAATCCTCATAATGGACCCTTTACCCCTAATTTCCAATGTCCTTGTTTGGGCATTCAACAAGAAGATCAAATTGCCACCACTA
>NC_021163.2:28526049-28533549 GCF_000331145.2 Cicer arietinum | reverse complement strand
ATCATTTAGCTAAAGCCCAAGATTGTAGTGCTTTTATGGAGGTTTTAGCTCTCACCGTCTATGGGTTGTTCTATTCTCAAGTGATGAAAAAATTATAGATTTAGAAGCAATCGATGCCTTTCTCTACGCAAGGGTTTGGTTTTGATGGATGATCCAACAAAAAGATGTTTGTGCATAGGTTGTGAAATCAATTGTTTTCTAATACCCACATGAATGCATATAAATTTTCATTTTTTTAACTAGCATCATAAGATCTTTAAAAAAAAAAAAATCAATAAAATTGTTTCCTCGACACCGTCATCGGACTCGGGAAAACTCCAAAATCATGTATGAACTTGAAAAAAACCAAGAAGTGATTAGAGCAGATGTTAGCCAATTGAAGGACAAGGTTGATTGAATCCTAGAGGCTATACATACTTTGACAAGGAATGAGGATACAAATAGGAATCCTCCAACTGCAAATGAGGAACACCAACCCACTCATTCTCACCCACCATGCTTTACCCCGACTACACAACATTTTTGTACGGCAGCTATGCAATTTCTGATGTATGGTCTCCCACCTAGTTATACTCCACCCTTAGTCATCAACCTCATGGATAACAACCTTAACCACTAAACTATCAATTCCTAAAGCATAAACCAATCAAAAATCCCATCTCTTATAGGCTACATGCCACCCCAAAACACTATACCCTCAGGAAATGTTACATTAAGGGTACCCCAAGTACTCCATTTTGATGCTAACAGAAATTGGCAACAACATCAATTTATTGAGAATGATACACAGCAAAAGAAAAATTATATGCTTTAGAAGAACGAGTAAAAGAAATTGAGAGAAATACTATATGTGGTCTCGAAGCTTTTGATATGTGCTTGGTTTTTGATGTGGAGATCCCTTTAAAATTCAAGGTACGTCAGATGGAAAAATACAAAGGTATATACTAAAAATCATCTAACTATGTATTATAGAAAAATGGCTTCTCATGCTCATAATGACAAACTTGTCATTTATTTTTTTCAAGAAAGTTTGAGTGAGGCCTTGTTAAGTTGGTATATGTGGAATGGCAAGATCGTATGTGGAGCAAGTGGTGTGAAGAAACCCCAGATGGGATTCGCAAAGAAGAAAGAACGGGATGTTGATGCTGTAATGGTAAACCCAATAGTCTCCTATTCTTTATCCATGAATTCTTATTGACCTCTAAATTTTCAGCTCTCGATACCCCAAATTCCCTACATTCCCGTGACGTACAGCCAATTGTTGCCTCATTTATTCTAGAATTCAATGATAGCACTAAGACCAATGAAACCTCTGGAAGCACCATTCCCAAAATGGTACAACCTAAACACCAAATGTGAATACCATGCAGAAGGCGTAGGGCATTTTGTCGAAGATTTCTAACCCCTAAAATCTAAAGCACAAGAATTGATTAATGCAAAATGGCTTACCTTTAAGGAAGATTGTCCCAATATGGGGAGTAATCCTTTTACGAGACACAAAAATTCCTTTGTCAATATCATTGTAGATGGGGTAGACCAATGTGTAATTAAGAATATAGAACAAGTGAAAACCCCTATAATAGCGATTTTTGTTGAGCTATGCAAGTTAAACTTGATTGAGATGATTAACAAGGAGGTTAATATTTGTGGCATTCACCCAACTGATTCACACTACATAATAAATTGTGAAAAGCTCAATGAATTACTTTAAGAATTAATAGTCAAGAATTCCATACAAGTAAGTTGTGCAAAAGATGATCATGTGTTGACCATAGATTCGTGTGTTGAAAATAATATATCATTCCCAAGACCATTGGAAATCCAATATAGAAATAGGATCTTAAGCCAACTTAGAGTGGATCAAATCTAATATTTGTCTAAGCACCAACCTTTTTTCCTTATGAAAATACCAAAGCGGTACCATTAAATTATGAAGTCGTATCCCATTTGGCCAATCATCAATCAAGTGATAGCTTTGGACCTAAAGGAACTGATGTCACCAATATTTTCAGAGATTGGTGAGATGACTCGGAGTGGTCGAGTATACGCCCCTAAATAACCTAGGAAAAAGAAGGGTTATGGAGAAAAATAGGAAAACAACTATGAATCATGCTATAAAAAGACCAGAGACTAGCAAAAAGACGGTGTCTGAAGAAGAAGATAATGAATTTTTGAAGTTTATCAAGTAAAGTAAATATAAGGTGGTGGATCAGCTAAATCAAACTCTTTCCAAAATATCTATTATTTCCTTGTTATTTAACTCTGAAGCACATAGAAGGGCAATGATGAATGTTTTAAACGAGGCCTATGTTACTCCTGATATCATTGTCGCCCAGTTTGATGGAGTTATCGGTAATATCACCACTAGTAGTTGTTTGAGTTTTAGCGATGGAGAAGTACCAACTGAAGCGACATGGCATAATAAAGCACTACACATCTCTATTAAGTGTCATGATCATATTCTCGCATGGTTGGTAGTTGATAATGGTTCTTCATTGAATGTCATGCCAAAATCAACATTCTCAAAACTATTTGTTAATAGAGCTTGTATGAAGCCTAGTGTTATGATGGTGAAAGGATTTGGTTGATCTATGAGACAAATCATTAGTGAGATTGATATGTTGATTTAAATTGGACCCCATAACTTTCGAATACTTCCAAGTGATGGATATTAAATTAGCGTACATTTGCCTTTTAGGGAGACTATGGATTCATGCTATTGGAGCAGTGACATCCAATCTCCATCAAAAGCTAAAGTTTGTAGTGAATAATAATTTGTTAATAATATATGGTGAAGAAGATATGATAATGATTCATCTATCTTTTATAGGCTACATCGAAGACACTGGGGAAGCCATAGAGTCTTCCTTTCAAGCATTAGAAATCGCCAATGTTGTCTTCATGTGTGAAATGTCTCCCTTAAAGGAACCAAAATTGTCTATCACATCATTGAAGTCAACCAAATCAATGTTGGAAGGATGGGTTTTTGTTAAATTGGATAAATTGTTAGAAATACCATAAAAGAACGTTAGGTATGGGTTACATATGTACCTACCATAGTTGATTAAAAAAAAGTTGTGAAAGAAAAAATGGAAAGCAGGATGGCTCGTTTGGAAAACCAGGCACCGTATTCACAAAATATTATTGTTTGTGACATTCTCCAAACCTTTCAAAGCGACGGAATAATATATGTTGACCATGTGGCTATTGCGGAAGAGGGTCGTGTTGGTATTGATACCCTCAAATTAGTGTACCCTTGTCTTCTGAATACCAATCTCAACAATTGGAAGATCATCGAGTTTCCCGTGTTTTTTAATCCATGTTCTAAGTAATTGTATATTTCAACTCCTTTTGCTTTGCCCAAGGCTATACGGATAACTAATTATGGTGCATGTATTTCAATTCTGAACTTATTATCAATAAATGCATATCTTAATTTAAACAACGTAGAGTCAAAAATGAATATGTTGAAAATAGCAACAATAGAACCATTTCTTGTAATTTTGAACGTCCAATTAATTATGCTGATGATGAATATGAAGACAATTGGGAGCCTCCCCTATAACTAGAAAGGCTAATGGAATGGGAAGTTAAGATAATCCCACCCTATCAAAAACTTGTTTAGGTGATCCATTTTGGGACTAAATGTAATAAGAAAGAAATTACAATTGGTTTGTCTATGAAAGAAAGTAAAACGAGAAAAGTTGATTAAACTTTTATTTAACTATGTGGACGTCTTTGCATGGTCATATTAGGATATGCATGTGCTAGATACTAACATAGTTGAACACAAGCTACCGCTCAAGCCTGAGTGTGCTCCAATAATCAAAAATTGAGGAGGACGATGCCTGATATGTCACTTAAAATTTAAGGAAAAGGACAAGAAGAAATTTGATGATGGTTTCTTAGCAGTGACAAAGTATCCTCAATAGGTTGCTAATATTGTCCCTGTTCCAAAAAAGGATAGGTTCGAATGTGCGTTGATTATCGAGATTTAAGTAAAGTTAGTTCTAAAGATGATTTCTCTTTGCCTCATATTGATGTCTTAGTGGATAGCATTGTTCAATATTCCATTTTCTCCTTCATGGATGGTTCCCAAGGTGCAATCAAATGAAGATGGCTCCCGAGGATATGGAGAAAACTACATTCATCACACAATAGGGAACTTTATGTTATAAAGTGATGTCGTTTGGATTGAAGAATGTTGGGGCAACCTATCAAAGATCAACGGTAACTTTATTTCATGACATGATGCATAAGGAGATATAGGTTTATGTGGATGATATGATTGCAAAGTCTCGAATTGAAGAAAACCATGTTGTTAGCCTTCAAAAGTTGTTTGTGCGACTAAGAAAGTTCAGACTTCGTTTAAACCCTGATAAATGCACTTTTAATGTGAGATCAGACAAGTTACATGGGTTTATCATTAGTTAAAAAGGGATAGAAGTTGACCACATAAAGTAAGAGCAATACAAGAGTAAGAGCAATGTTGCCTCCACACACGAAAAAGGAAGTATATGACTTTTTGGGTAGATTGAATTACGTTGTCATCTTACTGCAAAATGCGAGCCAATTGTCAAGTTGTTAAAAAAGACCAAAAGGTTGAATGAAATGAGAATTGTCAAAAAGCTTTCGAGAAGATTAAATAGTACTTGTTCCTAGGAAACCGCTTACAAGTACTTAACAATATTTTAAGAGTCAATGGATTGTGTACTAGGGCAACATGATGAATCTGGTAAGAAAGGATACTTTATTTATTATTTGAGCAAAAAGATCACTAGTTGTGAAACAATGTATTCACTGCTTGAAAGGACATGTTGTGCATTAGCCTGGGTTGCTCGTCGGTTGAGGCAATACATGTTGTGTCATATAACTTGGTTGATGTCTAAAATGGACTCAATAAAGTACATCCTTGAGAAACCTACCTTTACTGGAAAGATTGTCTATTGATAGATGTTGTTATCAGAATAAGACTTGGTGTATGTTACATAGAAGACTACCAAAGGAAATGAACTAGCACAGTATTTGACCCAACAACCTGTAGAAGATCATCAATCAATGCAACGTGAACTCCTTAATGAAAGCATAATGACTTTATTTGAAGAGATTGAATGATAAAATGATGAAGTAGTTGTGTGATAGTTTCAAATTTTAGCATTATAATTCTTCGCCATATCATCCTAAAATGAATGGGGCAGTAGAAGTGGCAAATAAAAATATCAAGAAAATCATACAAAAAATGGTAAAAACATAAAATGATTGGCATGAAATGTTTCCCTTTGCATTACATGGCAATAGAACCTCTGTTCGCACCTCAACAAGGGTAACTCATTTCTCATTGGTGTATCAAATGGAAGCGGTACTTCCCATTAAAGTTGAAATTCCCTCGATCAGAGTTTTGATGGAAACAAAACTAGAAGAGACATAATGGGTACAACCATAATTTGACCAATTGAATCTCATAGAAGAACATAGAATGATAGCTATGTGTCATGGTCGGCTATATCAAAATGGACTTAAAAAAGCCTACGAGAAAAAGGTATGTCCTCAAGAGTTTCAAGAAAGGGACTTAGTGTTAAAGAAAATATTGCCCAAAAAAGTTCTCGTGGAAAATGGAACTCAAACTACGAGGGATCATATATTGTGAAAAAGGCTTTCTCCAGAGCTCTAATACTCGCATAAATGGATGGAAATGAGTTTCCACTTCTAGTAAATTCAGATGCAGTCAAATAATATTATACATGAAAAATAAATAAATAAAAAACAAAAAAAAATTGAAAAATGGGTTCGGTAGGTTGAAAACCTGAAAGGTGACCTAGGAAAAATTAAAGTATCCTGATGGATTGAAAACTTGGAAGAGCAATCTATGTAAAAGTTAAGGATAAAAAAAAGGATTAAGCGGTTGAAACAGGGGCAATTATTATTCTTGAAAGCTGACCAACAAGAGTCCTAAATTACAGGAATGACTAGCGTTTTTTATCTCTACAACATCGAATGACAACATTGAAAAATGTACAATCATTACATTGAGAACAAAAGAATTGTGGTGTGAGTTACAATGTTAGGACGAGTGTGTTTAGTTTCATTGTTGATTGTTCTAGAATTTTAAATTGTTGTTTTCAAATAATAAATGTTAGAATTTGAAATATGTGGTTTTATGATAATAAATGTTAGAATTTGAGGGCGTATAAGATAACGAGGATCCGAGAATTAACGAAATAAACGAAAATTTATCCATAATACATAACACACATAAACCATGCATCTTACTTTCATAATTTACTTATACTCACATTATCCAAACATCTTCATTCATATTTTACATATATTCGACAACTTTGCATAATGCATAACGTGCATGAGTCATTTCTATCTTATATTTATACTCCACAACCTTGTGTTACATTGCCTATTGATCTACACATCGTTAATCAATTCCAAGACGATCATTTATATTTTTGTAGATCTATGCATTGGTAATCAATATGAAGACGATCATTTTTTTTAATCTATCTATGCGTCTTTGTGCATACATAACCAATCCTAATATGATCATTTATATTTTTTGTCGATTTTCGCATCGATAAACTAACCTGAAGACGGTCATTTATATTTTTGTCTATTTATGCATTGTTAACTAATCTGGAGACAATTATTCTTTATTCATATGGATCTACGCATTGGTAATCAATCTAAACACAATCATTTATAGTTTTGTTGATCTACGCATCGGTAACCACTCCAAAAACAATCATTTTTATTCATGTCAATCTACGCACCAGTTACCGATCTAGAGACGATCATTTTTAATCTTTATTGATTATTTGTTTAGGTTTTCATTACATATCACATCCTTATATTCTTTTGAATTATTGATTTTGCATTACCCATGCATTACATTTGCTCTTGCATTAAGAATTATTCATGTTTCACAATTTATTTAGATAAAATTTACATTTAACACAAAAATAAATAAATAAATAAATAAATAAATAATAATAATTTTGCACGCATGACTACTTTTCTAGTGCACCTGTTTTCCTTTTCTCCTTTCTTTGTTTCCATTTTTTTTTCTTCCCCTATTTCGTCATTTTTTTACTGCTTCCTAGCTGCAAGCTTGCTGCCTCCCTCCTCTTTTTATTTATTTATTTTTCTTTTTTATCTTAATAAGGCTATTATTTTCACTATTTGTGCACTCAATAAAAAATAAATAAGTCACATTTTGTCTAATTATTGAGATTGCTTAATTTCTGCTCCAAAATAATAAATAAAAAATCCAAAACTCAATTTTATTTCATGGACACAAAGATTCATTATTTAAGTCTATAAATTAATAACAAAATCAACAAAAATGAGAGAGTTTTGTTTTTCTTTGACTGGAGATAACATAAAGAAAAAGATATAGAGAGTGTGAGAAGTAGAAGGGAAACAACATAGTAGAGAAAGAAAAAATACAAGATACAAGAATGGTATTCTAAATCTCTTTAATATATATATATA
>NC_021163.2:28524167-28525852 GCF_000331145.2 Cicer arietinum | reverse complement strand
ATACTATTTCATATACTATATATGCAAATAAGAAAAACTATGTTCATGTTCTTCAAATCCTAAATCCTAAACTGTTACCCCAAATAAATGAATAAGAATGAAAATTTCATAGAAAAATTAACAATAAATCAAAAGAGAAACAAACAAAAAGCTAATCAAACCAAATAGATAATATGAGACTTAAACTATCATTTTCGTCGGAATGATGACCGCCCGTCGCCGAGCATTGCCGCCGCCCACCGGCACACAACCAGACTCTTTCTTCTTCCTTTCCTTTTCTTCTTTTCTTTATTATTTTTTCTTTCTTTCCTCTTTCTTCTTTCTTCTTCCCTTTCTTCTTTTTGTTATACAAAAAGGAAGACTTTTATTTTATTTTATTTAACTATGTAGTTCAATTTTTTTTTCATAGGTCCACTCATTTTTTTATTATTATTCTTTGACTAAAATTATATTTTAAGTTCAATTCCATTTTACTTTCTTAAAATTGAAGTTTTAGCATTTTAGTTTCTCCTAAAAACAAAATAAAAATACTAACAATAAAATATTAAAATTTGTAAACTACATGTTTTTGATGACGACAAGACCACCAACTATGGACAATGCAGCAAGATCAAAAAGAAGATCAAACTATCTTCAATAAGCTTCAAAATCCAAATAATAAATGATTAAATGTAAAGGTATATGATACAAATCAATAGTTCAAATACATGAGAACAATTCATATTTACATATGCATTTAGCATATTTTCGAATATCAAAAACAACATTAACAAATCATTTAAAATCATATTTTTGACAATTTGCATAAGTGTATTCGAATACACCATGTTGTATTCGACTACACCCATCTGTAGTCGAATACAAGCTAAGTCAGTGGCCAAAAATCCTTTGTGTGTATTCGACTACACCCATATGTAGTCGAATACAAGTTAAGTCAGAGGCTAAAATACATTAATCTGTATTCGACTACACTAATGTGTATTCGAATACAAAATGTAAAATTTGAATTTTTAAACGTTACAAAGACGTGTATTCGAATACACATATACTATATTCAAATACACCTGGAAACATTACAATTTTTCAGATCTGGGATGCCTCTAGAACATTGTAATTTTTCATCAAACCTCTTGGATCAATGGCCACGAATCTGAAAGGATGTTTTATGGAGTATAAATACCCCATAACTTCAGATCAAAAAATAACAATCCTGGAATTAATTCATTAAACAACTTTGAACAAAATTCTGATTTTTCTAAGTACTTGCATTAGATTTTCATATCATTCTAAAAGTTCTCAAGTACTTGAATTGCTATTGAGTTGTTTATCAATATACCACATCTTAGACTCATTCAAACCTTATTGTATCATTTGTACAAGATAGCTTAATCTAAGATAGCGGTGTGCTATCATAGAAGTATTGTTAGAAGTTTTGTAGGAAGAATCCCAGGGTGGGAGTTGTACATTTTCGGACAAGTATTGGATTAATCTCTTGTGGTGTGCAAGAGGACTGGACGTACCCTTGGTTATAAGGGGAACCAGGATAAATCTTAAAGTGTTCATTTACTTACTGCAATTTTTATTAAGCTTTGTTCTTAAACTTGGAAAATCTGATTACCATATCACTAAAAACAAGAAAATTTACTAACACCTAATTCACCCCCCCTCTTAGGCGTACTTCTATA
>NC_021163.2:28487097-28523717 GCF_000331145.2 Cicer arietinum | reverse complement strand
GAACTTGGAAGGCTAGAACAAAATGAAAGTCAAGAAAAGAAGACCAAAAATATTGCTTTAAAGACCGAATCAAGAGAACAAATCAAAGACAATGATTCATATGAAGATGAAAATATTATCCTTCTTGTTAAGAAATTTGGTAAGTTTCTTAAAAATGATAGAACATTCAAAAGGAAAAGCTTCAAGAAGAAAGATAATTCTACATCAAATCAAAACTTCACTTGCTTTGAATGTGGAAAACAAGGACATATTAAAGCAGATTGCCCAAACCTTGCTAAGAAGAATGTCAACAGAAAGAAAGACTTCAAGAAGGCATACATAGCTTGGGAAGACAATGAAGTAAGTTCATCTTCAGAAACAGAAAGTGAAGAATGCGCCAATGTTGCATTAATGGCCTCGCATCAATCAGATGATGAAGAGGTTAGTAATATAGACTCTCCTCATTATAATAAGACTAATAATGAATTAATTATAGAATACAATGATGCTCAAAACGCAATAAAGGAATTACTTATTGAATGTAAAAATCTGTGTAAACTAGTATCAACACAAAAGAAACAAATCTCAAGTTTACAAGAAAAAGTTGATATTATGGAGAAAAATTCTAAAAAACTAAAACAGAGTTTTGCATGCAACAAATGTGATTCCATCTCTTTCAAAATTTTTCAATTAAATAGGGTGATTGAACGGTACGAAAAAGGACAATTAGGATTAGAAAATGTTTTAAATATACAAAGATACTCAAATGAAAAAAGTGGTCTTGGATATTCAAAATTTGATAAACCAAATTTGAACAAAACTATTTTGTTAAAGCAAGTAGTCAATCTAATCAAGAAAGTATTATAGTTATGAAAAAGGATGATCTTTATAATAAGAAAATTATTCAAAATAAATCTCATACATATGCTACTAACAGTAGATTTAATCCTACTTGTTCTTATTGTGGTCTTCATGGTCATACACCTAATACATGTCATATTAGAAACATTAGTGTTCCAAGAGGGCATTACATATGGATAAAGAAAGGTACTAACCATCAAGGACCCAAAGCACATTGGGTACCTAATAAAGTTTGATTTCAATTTTGTAGGTATGCAAACAAGAGACTTCAAACATGTGGTACTTAGATAGTGGCTGCTCCAAACACATGACGGGTGATATAACAAAATTTTCAGCTTTAACACTTGAGTCAAAGGGACATGTAGTATATGGAGACAACAACAAAGGAAAAATTTTAGGCATTGGAAAAGTCGGTACAGCACCATCCCCCTCGATTGAAGATGTCTTATATGTTGAAGGTCTAAAACATAATCTCATAAGCATCAGCCAACTTTGTGACAAAGGATACAAGATAGTTTTTAATAAAGATGAGTGCATCATCCAAAATGAAGCTACAAATGAAACTCAGTTTGTCGGGGAAGAAAGTTTGGTACTGTTGTTGCATTTCAAACCTTGTAGGTACTCAAACACAATTTTTTTCAAATCATCACATACAACGGGGGAGTATGCACCTATTACGGGGGAGCAACGATTTCAACTATACACTCTCTTCACAACAACATTTTGTCATAATCAAAAAGGGGGAGAATGTAAACTATTTGTTTTTGCTGACGACAAGACCACCAACTATGGACAATGCAGCAAGATCAAAAAGAAGATCAAACTATCTTCAATAAGCTTCAAAATCCAAATAATAAATGATTAAATGTAAAGGTATATGATACAAATCAATAGTTCAAATATATGATAACAATTCATATTTGCATATGCATTTAACATATTTTCGAAAATCAAAAACAACATTAACAAATCATTTAAAATCATATTTTTGACAATTTGCATAAGTGTATTCGAATACACCATGTTGTATTCGAATACAACTTAAGTCAGAGGCAAAACTTTAAATGTTGTATTCGACTACACCCAGCTGTAGTCGAATACAAGCTAAGTCAGTGGCCAAAAATCCTTTGTGTGTATTCGACTACACCCATATGTAGTCAAATACAAGTTAAGTCAGAGGCTAAAATACACTAATCTGTATTCGACTACACTAATGTGTATTCGAATACAAGATGTAAAATTTGAATTTTTAAACGTTACAAAGACGTGTATTCGAATACACATATACTGTATTCGAGTACACCTAGAAACATTACAATTTTTCAGATCTGGGATGCCTCTAGAACATTGTAATTTTTCATCAAACCTCTTGGATCAATGGCCGCAAATCTGAAAGGATGTTTTATGGAGTATAAATACCCCATAACTTCAGATCAAAAAATAACAATCCTTGAATTAATTCATTAAACAACTTTGAACAAAATTCTGATTTTTCTAAGTACTTGCATTAGATTTTCATATCATTCTAAAAGTTCTCAAGTACTTGAATTGCTATTGAGTTGTTTATCAATATATCACATCTTAGACTCATTCAAACCTTATTGTATCATTTGTAATAGTGGTGTGCTATCTTAGAAGTGTTGTTAGAAGTTTGTAGCAAGAATCTCAGGGTGGGAGTTGTACATTTTCTGACAATTAGTGGATCAATCTCTTGTGGTGTGCAAGAGGACTGGATGTACCCTTGGTTATAAGGGGAACCAGGACAAATCTATTGTGTTCATCTATTTACTGCACCTTACTATTAGTAGACATTATATTAACTAAAAAAATTCAACTAACGTATCACTAAAAACAAGAAAATTTACTAACACCTAATTCACACACCTCCCCCCGCCCCCCCTCTTAGGCGTACTTCTATACTTACAAAATTGATTGAGATGGTACATCTTATTAATCTTAGATATTTATAACATCTGAGTTGTGACAACTTAACGGTCTTAAACTCCAAAATAATAATAATCTTTTATAAATTGGATTGATCAAGATATGACATCTTGTCAATCCTAGTTTAAAACGAATGAGTTGTGACAACTCTATGATCTTAAATATTTTAAACAAAATTCAAATAAACAACCCAACATACTCATAAGAATCAACTTCTCTAACTTGGGGTCTTTTTCCTTCATCAAATCAACACCATTTTTTAACCAAATTCAGTTTTCTGCAACAAAACGTATTTCTTTAAAAGAAATCAACACATCTGCATTTTATAACCAAGAACTATGTAGCTTTGATTTCTCGATCGCAACGGGAGATGCGTAGGAGCAAGATCACACTCTTGTCAAGCACATTAATAAAAAGTTTATTTTCTTTCCCTCTCTTTCTTAAGCACACATTTATTTCAAAGTCACATTCAAAAAACAATTTATATTTATATTTAATAATAAGGAGAAATAAATATATTTAAGTTAATATTAATTTTGCACGATTAGTTATAGATAATCGTATTTTAACGAATGTCGTAGGGTGCTAACACCTTCCTTATGCATAATCAACTCTCAAACCCAAAATTTAGTTTCAAAGACCATTTTTATCTTTATTTTTAAGGATTTCCCAATATTTTCTATACTTTAAAATAAACTTTGTTGGCGACTCCAGTGAATTCGTGAAACACCCGAAAATTAAACTACCTTCTGAACTTATTTTATATGATGTGTTCTTTATTCCTTATTTTCAATTCAATATTATCTCTTTTCATAAATTGATTGTTTCTTTAAATTGTAACTTGAACTTTACTAAATTGTCTTGTTTCATTCAAGATCCTATCTTTCCAAGATGATTGGATTTGTTGAAATTCATGGAGGACTACATATTCTGGCCAATTATGTTTTTCTTGTCCAACATGATTTCGTTGTTACTTGGAATGTTTCACATAGTCTTGATAATAATTCTTTCAACAATGTGACCAAATCTTTTTTGAAGCAAAGTATTGTACATTGGTTGCTATTGTATGTGAACTACAATGGTTCGCATTTCTCCTACGTGATCTCACTATACCGATCATTACTCATGCCATGCTCTTTTGCGATAGTAGATATGCTTGTCACATTGCTGCAAATTCAACATTTCATGAACGGACGAAGCACATCAAAATCGATTGTCACATTGTTCGCAAAAAGCTATAGTCAATACTTTTTTACGCGGTGCTTATCTTTTCACAAACCAGCTAGCTGATATTTTGACCAAACCACTCAACCTTTTCACCATCTTTTATCCAAGCTTCAAGTCATTGGCATACAGTCTCTAGCTTGTGGGACTATTGAACACTATTGTAATTATTTAGTTAAGCTTTATTGGACATTCAGTTAAATTTTTGTTAGGATTTATTGACTTGTTTTTCATGTTTTATAAGTTGTATATATATACCTTTCCATCTCATTAAACTTTTACTTGTTATTGCTTTGGTAACCTTAATGTAATTATTGTACATTTTATTAAATAAACTTTATTTGATTAAATGGGGGCGTTGCACTGGTTTGATAATAATATGTCTTCATAATTTTACTTTTAATCAACGAAAAATAATGGTTTTGATATAGTAAAACGAATGTAGTTTACTAATTAATTTTGGTTGTATTTTATTTCACCTGCTTGTATTTAAATAATATATGGCAGCATAAATATATTCAATATTGATTTATATATTAACTAAAATTAACATATTTTTGTTGGGTTCTAGATTACCGCATCTTACTCCATTTTATTTATTTATACTTTTTTTGGTAACCTATTTAGTTGGTCTTTGCCTCTATACAAGTCACTCTCAAACAAGTCATTGACTCTATTAATATTTTAAATTAGACATTATATTTATCAAACGTTTTTCAATTAGTTTTTTATTTATTAATTTTTGTAATCCAACCATGTTAAATGTACGAATTTGATATGTTAACTGTCACTTAGGAGTGTTCAAAAAAAACTAAAAACTGAACTAAACCGAACTGTTTTAGAATTGAACTGGTTTATAAAAATTGAAAACCGAACTGTTTTCAAACTGATTTTTTAAAACTAAAACCGAATCGAACTGGTTTTTAGTTTGAAAAAACCGAACCTATTAAATATAGCATATATAGCTAAGAGATGAAGTATACAATATTGTACTAGTACTTCTCTAGCTTTTCAGAGCTCAAACGGTGATTTTACTTCTATTTAATCTTCTATATATATTTTATCTTGATTATTGAGTTCTTGTATGTATTAAATTCTTATGATTACATGTGTTAAATACTTCAGATTGCATAAATAAATATAAGAAATATGTGTCTGTCTATGTTCATTATTTTCTGTTGAAAAATTACGGATTTTGCTGTGAATGTTATTGAAAAATTCTTGCGGAAATCATTTGGGAAATTTGTTATAGAGAAATATCCCAAGGAAATTATTGTTCATGTTTGTTTCAAAAATATCCCCGAGAAGTTACATACGAATTTTGTTGGGTAAGTTTCCGTGGAAATTACCAGCGGGGAGAAATATCCGCAAGCAAACCTGAGGATTTTGAAATTTGCAGGAAATAAATTATTCATGAATATATTAGATGAGAACCAAAATCTGAATGAAAAACCGCATGTATTCACACTGCATATATTTTTCCAACCGAAGGTTCCCAAATTATTATGCCATCAATTTACATGTGCACATACGAATCTCTTTTAACCTACTTCTGTGGAGAACTAATGAAAAACATGTCCTTGGCTTATTTAGAGAAGATTGATTAATTGAATCATTTTAATAAAGAATCGAATTGTTTATCAACATTTATAGAAATATTATTTTTCGAGGCTTCTTCGTTGACTGCATGACGACCAAACATAATTAATTAGAAATTTCTGTTTAGATATATCAATATCTGTCACCGAAATTTGTTTTAACAAAGTTTCTTCGGAATTTGGCATGTTCATTATTAAAAAAGTTATTGTAAAATCTATAGAGGTTATTCAATGTGATTAATGATGCTACTCGATGAGTTTCTCGATACAAGAATACTCAACTTCAAAACTAGTATATCTTGAAGGGTTGCGTCTAGGGTACACAACCCTATTATATGTTGTATGGTGCACGAGTAATATGATCCGTTAGATTTCAAAGATCCACATTAGATTATCACGGACTCTATTCCTCCACTATATTTTTCATCTACTTTTTCTTACTATCTCCTTGTGTTTCTCTCTCTTCGCTGCCTTGTTCCAATCTTTCTCCACCACAATCTCCCTCTCTCTCCCTGGTCCCTTCCTACTGCCCCTTATGCATACAGAAACATCATCAAATGTTATATTCGCCGAAAGTATATATATGGTCTTAGGGTTCATCAATTATCAACTACCCCTATGTTCCTAATTATGAGCCTCAATAAGGAGAAAAATGTCTTTAAATATAAATCTTTTTCAAATATCTAGATACATTTTTTTTAAACATTGATCTAATTTAGTTTTAGAATATGTAAAGTCAATATCAAATACTATATACGGAGGACCATTTAATCATTTTCTTATATAAAATGAACACAAATTACCCTACTAATTTATTTTAATAAAAGTGAAACATGTATTAGATTATACTTAATTACTCTTTGCATTGTAATTGACTAATTAGTTTAATTGTTATTTTGTTATAGTATATAACAAGTGCTATATATACTCTTGTACTTGCTCCCTATTAAGGATTAAGGAGAATGAGGTTATACAGTTTATTAATATGGTATAAGTGAAATAGTGATTTCCACCCTTTCTTTCTTTGATTTCCAATCCATGGCTTCCATACATGATTCTGATTCTTCAGAACATGATTTCATCTCTATTCCTCCTTTTAACAATGAAACTCCAACCCCCGATCCCTCTCAGAACCCTAGAAATCCCTATTATCTTCATCCCAAAGAAAACCACGGCGCTACCCTCTCGTACCGCCGCTTAACGATCACAACTATTACAATTGAAGTAAATTGATGCGAAGGGAACTTGCTTCCAAAAACAACGATTCATCAACGACACACTTCTGTCACTGCCTCACAACGATCCCGATTATGAGCTTTGGGAACGAGGTAATAGTATGGTTCTTTCTTTGATAAATCGCACCTTGTCACCGCACATCTCTCAGAGTACGGTTTGTATTGATAATGCCACAGATCTTTGGAACGATCTTCAAGATCGATTTACCAAAGGAAACCATTTTTGTTTCTCAAATCTCCTGTGCGACCTGCATTCCATGAAACAGTGTGAGGGTTCTTTATCTCAATATTTTACTGACATGAAGATATTATGGGACGAATTAGAAGATCTTCGACCTATTCCTTCTTGCACATGCAAAAACCCTTGTTCATGTCATCTCAGTACCGCTATTCAGGAATTAAAGCATAAAGAAAATGTCACATGTTTCGTGAAAGGTCTAAATGATACTTATCAAAACGTTAGAACTCAAATACTTCTCATGAATTCTTTACCTCCAATTAGCAAGACTTATTCATTGGTGATGCAACAAGATTTGTCCCCCATTTATGTTGCTCCAGATTCAACGGTGTTTGTTTTCAATTCGGTATCGAATGGTTCTAGTAAGGAAACTCCAATCTTGATAGGGAATGTGGCCGAGGATCCAAACCATTTATGGTTTGCACCAATTGTCACAAGACAAATCATACCACTGAGACATGTTATTTCAAACACGACTTCCCTCCGGGTTACCGTTCAAAGAATCAGTCTAACAATTTCAATTCTTCTTCCAGCATCAACAATGTGGAATCCAAACATTCTACAAAACTCGCTTCCACTACTTCAGATAATGGTCTTTAAATTTCTAAAGATGAGTATCAATACCTCATCACTTTGCTTCAGACTTCAAAGGGTGAAAATTTTGTCTTAAACTCCAACAACAATGCTTCTGATGATATTAGTAATCATTCCAACATTTCGCAATCAGGTTTGCACACATATTTTTCCTCTGTTTGGATTCTAGACTCAGGAGCATCTCATAATGTATGTCCTTTTATTTATTGTTTTTGATCTATTAAACATATTACACTTATTCTTGTTAAGTTTCCGAATGGACATCTTGTTTTTGCAAGGAACAGTACATCTTTTCTCATATTTACATCTTAATGATGTTCTTTATATTCCTCAATTTCAATTTAGTTTGATATCCATATACAAACTCACACATTATATGAATTACAAATTAATTTTCTCACATAAGTCTTATTGCATTCAGGATTCCAATACCTAGAGAATGATTGGACATGTTGAAGTTGTCAACAATCTTTACATTCTCACACAACTTTTTAGGATTACTAGTAATGCACAATTGCCTAATTTTTCTTATGTTAATTTTCATGATTTTCATCGTGTTTCTGATATTAATGTTGTAGATACTAATAATAGTCAATTTGACATGTGGCATTACCGTTTAGGTCACCCTTCTCACTCTGTTATACAACATCTTTGTAATAGATTTCCTTACATCTCTATTGATAAAAGCTTGATTTATAACTCTTGTCATTTTTCCAAACAACGTAAACTTTCTTTTTCTATAAGTCATTCTTCCACTTCTTCTATATTTGAATTATTGCATATGGACATTTGGGGTCCCATCGGGGTGAAATCTATTCAAGGGCATGCTAATTTCTTGACTGTTGAGGATGATTTCTCTAGACATACTTGGTTGTTTTTTATGAAATCTAAAACAAAAACTAGAACTAGTATTAAGCATTTTATTGAAATGATTCACAATCGGTTTTCATGCACTGTTAAAACAATTAGGAGTGATAATGCATTGGAGTTTAAGATGCCTGCATTTTATTCCTTATTAGGCATAATTCATCAAACCTCTTGTGTCGAGACCCCAGAAAAAAATTCTGTTGTGGAGCGCAAACATAGACACCTTTTAAATGTCACAAGAGCTTTGTTATTTCAATCACATTTTCCTAAGTGTTTTTGGGCTTATGCCATATCACATGTTGTTTATTTGATCAATCGATTGCCTACCTCAGTTCTTAAAAATAAAACCCCTTTTGAGGTTTTGCATAACCAACCTCCAACTATCCTTGATTTAAAAGTATTTGGGTGTTTATCATATGCTACTACTTTGATTCAAAATAGATCTAAACTTGATCCTCGTGCTAGAAAATGTATCTTTTTGGGCTTTAAACATGGCACCAAAGGTTACTTATTGTATGATTTACACATTAAAAATGTTTTTATTTCTAGAAATGATATTTTTCATAAATCTTACTTCCTTATGCTGCTCCTATTTTGAATTCCAGTGACGATCATGTCATTACTCAAGACGACTACAATTTTCTCTTTGACAATATCACTCTTCCTACTGCTTCCAATAATATGCATTTATGTACACATGATAATATCTATGATTTTGTGTCTTCCCCTGATTCCTCTATTTTCCTTAATGATGCAAAGATTAATTTTGATGATGACGTTTGGGATAAATGTGAAGCTAATTATTATTTTTTCATAATTCCACTCATTATCCACAAAATGTGATGTAAGAATCAAGTAATTAAGGTTTTGAATTGATGTCCAACAGTCAGTAGTAAGTGATGAAGACATAGAATGCATAACCAAGGAAGAAAGCCTAGAGGATATTCAAGGTCTTGGAACCCTAATGACAAGAGCAAGGTCAAAGAAGGCGAATGAGGTTCTAAATAACTTGATAACCACTTTATTTGAAGCAAGTACAACTTATGAAGAATTGAAGCCCAAGATAGTCAATTGTTTAACCCAAATTGAAGAAGTTAAGGAATGAAGGCGGCATTTATGTGTTATCAAATTTTAATATTAGTTTTAATTAAAGTAATAGACTAAATTAATAAGAAATTTGAGTGTAACTGTAAAAATTTCAGTTGGGCCAAATTTAGAGAACTTTTTAGGAGTTGCCATTATAAAAGGCAAACCCTTATTTTTCTTAAAGGGGATTTTGGAATATTGTTTTTGTGAGGCTTTGCTCTCTAGAGGTCTTGAAAGTTCATCTTGAACTTATCAAGGTTGTTAACCCTTGTGGCGTTCTTCTTGGTTTATCAATCCTTAGATTGTGGCACCATTTTGTTCTTGGTTTCTTTGCTGAATAATAATATTGAGTTTGCTTTACATCAAACCCTAATACTCCAATTCTTCCAATTTTCGTGATCAGTAACCTGCATTCATATCTCGAGTTCTATATACTGGTTTTCAGTGATTCAAAAGTCTAACTTGCGTTTCGAAACGTCATCTTTCACCTAGTTCTGGAATCGGCCGAATCGGAGTTTCGCAGCGCCGTTTACCGCAGTCTCCAGTTATACGCGATTTTCACTCAAATTTGTAAGTTTCCGACCTAGAACGATCCTTAAAGTAAACCATGACTATTAGGATCATATCATTTGGTATCAGAGGAGATAGAATAGAGGGAGTGAAATTGTAATAGACTAAATTAATAAGAAATTTGGGTGTAACTGTAAAAATTTCAGTTGGACCAAATTTAGAGAACTTTTTAGGAGTTGCCATTATAAAAGACAAACCCTTATTTTTCTTAAGGGGATTTTGGAATATTGTTTTTGTGAGGCTTTTCTCTCTAGAGTTCTTGAAAGAATTCATCTTGAACTTATCAAGGTTGTTAACCCTTGTGGCGTTCTTCTTGGTTTATCAATCCTTAGATTTTGGCACCATTTTAATCTTGGTTTCTTTGCTGAATAATAATATTGAGTTTCCTTTACATCAAACCCTAATACTCCAATTCTTCCAATTTTCGTGATCAGTAACCTGCGTTCATATCTTGAGTTCTATATACTGGTTTTTAGTGATTCAAAAGCCTAACTTGCATTACGGAACATCATCTTTCACTTCGTTTTGGAATCGGTCGAATCGGAGTTTCGCAACGCCTTTTATCGCAGTCTCCAAGTATACGCGATTTTCACTCAAATTTGTAAGTTTTCGACCTAGAACGATCCTTAAAGTAAACCATGACTATTAGGATTATATCAGTAAGGGCCACCCAATTACAATTAGACTTAAAGAAAGCTTTGAACTTAAGTTTTTCATCCAAATACAATTGAAAGCAATCTCTAGCTATTGTACGCCTAGATGAAATGGTAAATTGGGGCTGCAATGTTTTACACAAGTATTTAAATCCTTCACCCTCAATCGCCTTAAATGGTTGTTCATCTAACACCACGAAAACGGAAACCACCCTACAACAAGCTTGAAGGTTAAATCTACTACTAGTTGGAACTAAACTAGATCCCTCAACATATGGAAATGTAAGAATTGTTTGGTTAGGGTCGTTTAACACGAGAAGTGGTTTTTTTGAGACATTTATTAACGTGTTTGTTCATGTTAGTGGTACCATGAGATTTAGTGTCACACAAATACCTTTGTGGCAGTGTTTACACGCTGCAGTATCAACGTCACAATAAGGTACTCTGTTGAAATGTTCTCAGCAGTTTGATGACTGTCTAGGCCCACTTGCATTAGGTTTTCTCTTCTTTGTTTCTTGGGTATTATCCAATAAAGGTCCAACAGCATTTGTTATTGTTGTTGCTACACCATATTCATTATTGTTGATATTTTGAGTAGGTACATTTTGACTAGGTTGGTCCATCACTGAAATAATGAACAAGACTTAATCAATAAATATCAACCACATTAACGTTCAATATTTAAAGGATTGTAAGTTATTATTTAAGGGATTGTTTTAAGATTTAAGGGATTTTTAAAAAAATTTAAATGGTGGTGGAGGTAAAAATATAATATAGTTTATTTATTGCATTATTATTGTAAATATTTTACAAATTCTAATGATTTATAAAGGTGTCTAATATGAACTTCTCATTAAATATGTAAAAGTTGACCTTTATTATTTTTAACAATACAATAATAAAAATAAAGAATGAATATAATATTTTGCAACATCACATTATTTTATAAATTTAAAAATGCATAATTTGTTATGATGTAGCAGTATATACATACTTGGATTTGAAACATACGTAAAATAACATAGCATAATGAGAACAAAAAAAGAATAAACACATTACTATTGATACCTGAATTTGATGCCCTCTCGATATTGGTTGTGACCGGAAAATGGCTGGTCTAAAAGCATCTATGTCATTAGAATTTGTTTGTGGTCATGGTTCTCTACTACTGATCATAATTTAAAATAGAAAAAAATTTGCATCAGTTCAATCACTTATATATCTATACCAAATAATGCATGAACAGTTTCTTGTTGACATGTGCAAATTGATAATTACTCTTTCAGGATTACCTAATAAGTTCAATCACTTCTGTATCTATACCAAATAATTTAAAATTTATAGAGTTCAAAAACTACAACAACATATGTGTTTTTCAGAATTAATTGAACTTTGAAATTTTTTATTAGTACTCTTTCATGTCCCTCAAGTCACTAACATGATAACTGATAAGACCCACTAAAAGTGAGTAAAGCTTGGTTCAGGGCTTAGATGCTTTTAGTGCATTAAGATGTACCATTTATACAAATGTATTATAACTTTTTGTTTTCAGGATTTGAATTGAAGTTTCTCTGTTTGCTGATAAAAATTGATGGTCTTGTTATGTTCTCTGTTTGTGACTTTTGCATAGAGAGAATGAAAAGTTCGTCGGTGCCCTTTTTCAGACTGAAATACTTGGACTTGCAAACTGCTAATATTGTGGCCAGAAATGGATACGACCCATTCCATGTTACTACAAAGCAAGGTCATCTTGGTAAAAAACAACATAGGATAATGTTTGGGCCTTAGGGCTCCTATAATTTTCTTCATATTTTTTTTTTCTGTTTATTTTGTCTTTATAAACAGTTATATTAGGTCAATGAATGGAGTTCAATAATCAAACCCATAACAAAAATAAAACTTCAACAAAAATTAAAATATGAGAAAAATCATAATACACAAAAAAGAAAAATCATAATACACAAAAAAAAAGTCAGAAACGCAAAACAGATTTAAAACTCAAACCAAGAACAAAACAAAACATCAACAAATTTAAAATGTCAAAAAACTCATAACACGCAAAAGAAAATCAAAAACTCAGAATACCATAATACAATAAATACTAATATTAGTGACGAAAAATGGTAGTGACAACGACAAAGATAAAGGTGATTACGATTCAGATCAAAACAGAAAACGATGGAGATCGCGTAAGGATGAGTGGTTGCGCAGGGAAGACAGTGATGGCTAGGGTTTCTTAGTGAATGTTCAGTTGAGTCATGACTCTGAGTGAGGGTGAAAGTTAGGGTTACTCTGAATGAATGAAGAGAGTAGAGACTAGAGAGTGATGGGTGAGATCTGGATGCAAATTAGTGTTAATGTGAAATCTGATGGGTGAGGTTTGAGTGAAAAAAATGGGTTGATGTTATTGGGCCTAATATAACTTTTAATTTTTAATATATTGGATCGGGCGGGTTCGGGTACTCACGGTCAAAATATTATAAACCGAACCCGCCCATTAAAAACCATATGGACCCATGAAAATTGACCCGCGAACCCATTAACTTGTTTTTGCCCGCCCAATATTGAATTTGGGCCGCGAGTTGTTCAATTATTTTCGGGCCACGGGTTTGTGTCCAGCCCTCACACTACCGAACCAAATTATAGAACATAGATACATAGCCAGAAAGTTTGGATGAATATTTATGATATATTGAAGATTGTATTCAATATTTAGAAAAGGCAAAAACATTACAATCCGACCTAGACTTTGAAATCAGAATATTTAAATTGATTTTATTATTTGAATAAGACGTTGTTTGTTTTTCATTATGATGTGACGTTATTGATTTTTTGTTATGATGTAGTGTGTTTTAAAAAACAAATGATTTTTTTTATTATTTTATTTTGAGTAAAAGACTTATATATAAAAGAAATTAATTAGATTGTTAAAATTTAAATTTTGATTTAATTATTAATATTACTTAAATTCATAATAAATTTTTATTTTTTTAATTTATAAAAATATACTAGTAAATTTGTTTGTAACTGATAGAAACTCACTCCCAAAAAACTTAAGTGCTGCCTTAGGGGTGGAAAAATTAATAAATTGATGATTTTGGATGATAATGGATGGATCAAAATAATTTATAATTCATTTACGATCCATTAAAATTTTTTAAAAAACTTAGATCTCATTCATTCAAAATTAAATTTTTCGATCCAATATCATATTTTAATAGTTGTATATTTATCCAATCTGTTTAATAATTTTTTTTAATATTTTAATAACTAAAATAATAATAAAAAGTTATTATTTTCAAAATTAGTTTTATTTATGATTTAGAAAACCTATTTTTGACAAAACTAATCATATTTTAAAATATTTATAAAAACATTCTCTATATTATTTTAACAATAGTTAATTTATAAAAGTAATTTTATAAGTTAAAAAAATTATTTTAAAAGAACCGCTTTTTTAAATGATTATACTGTATTTTGAAAATTGAAAATGTTTTTTATTTATTTAAAAATATACTTTTTACAGTATTTTCAAAATATCGGTTTTAAAAATTTTAAAATAAATAATTATTCATTATTAATTTAATATTAAGTTGGTAGTTGGAGGTGGCCAACAGCAGAACTAAGTAGTTCTCCTATGAGTGGTGACTAGAGGCTTGCGACGGTGGACCTTAAAGAAACCGAAGACGATGGACAGTGGAGCTTCAACGGTCAACAACGGTGGATGAAGGGGCTCTGATAACGGGACACCACTCACCATCTTATATTATTAAATTAATAAATTATAATATTTAAATTATTATTTTTTATTTTGAAAAATTAACTTTCTTTTTAAATAATTAATTATTTTTTTAAATAGGTTTTTGAATTATCAGCTTTCGAATAACAGTTTTTCTTACCGAAAATAATAAAACAAATCAGATTTTTTTTAAAAAGATTTAAAAATATAATATGTTTTAAAAGTAATAATAATATATAAAATCAATTTTAAAATAAATGTAATCTATTGAATTGCATTAAAAAAAATAAGATTAAATATGTTTTTAGTTTCTCCAAAATCATGACATTTTAAGTTTAGTCTCTAAAAATAATTTATTCACTTTTAATCCTTATTTTGATTTTATAGGGATTTTTTTAGCAACTAAACATATCAATTTTTTACATAAACTTTTTAAAATAGGGACTAAAATTTTTTTTTAGGGACTAAAATGTTAAAACAAATTTTGTATAACTAAAGATTAAATTATAAAATTTTATAGAGATTAAAAAATTATTTAACCTAAAAATTTATTGGATTTTAAAATAAGAGGTTGAATAGATTGAATCTATCCATACTTTTAGATGGATGGATTGAATCTAATCCATTAACATTTTTATTATGTGGTAGATGGATTGGTTGAATTATTAGTTGGATTGATCGGATGAGGGATAAATAAATGATAGAAAAATCGATAAGTTTACCACCCGTACTCCGCCCCTATCCTTTTCTAATCCACTTCTCTTAAAACATTTGAGAAAAGTGATTTAAGACTATTTTTAATTTTTATAAATTTTTAACTGTTCAGTTTTAGTTCCTGTAAAATAAAAAATATAATTTTTAGTGTCTACAAAATTATCATGCATTTTATTTTAGTCATTGCACTTAAATGAATACATATTTTTGAATGAAATTTTTCAAGCATATTTACAACAATAAAAAAAAAATTCTAAAAAAAATAAGCTGAAAATTTAATTTCTTAGTCTATATTTTTCATTACTTTAATCTTTACCTTTTTAGATTTAAAAATTTTATATTTAATTCATCAAATCTTAGTTCCACGTTTGATATAAATTAAAATTGAATTACAACACTTGTACACAAAATCTCTTCTTCTCTAAACATTTAAGAGCCCAATTTTTAGAAGAAAAAAATTATTCCTGAAAATCTTAACTGTTACCCTCAAATTGAAGAAACCTCTTCAATCTTGAAAGCCTCAAATACCCTTAGAGTAAATACCAACTCTAATACCTTGAAAAAAATCGTCTATTTCAATTCTATCAAGGTGTAGCCAATTGAATCCTCAATTGCTCACTAACATAAAAATCATTCCAAAAAATAAAACTTTACCTACGTTGTTTTTCTCTCAAAATTTCGGTCGCAACAAGAAATGGAATCAAAAGAAGGTGTTTAATCAGGATTGTATTTTTTGATGAAATAAATGATGAAAAATGCATAAAGTGTCCACCTTGAAAGGAACATGTTGGTACTTAAGAAACATGGTTTAATTATGAAAAAACTAAATTCTTAAGTCAATTCATACCTTGTGTGAATTGATTCATAAGTGATTCAAAAATTTAAGATCTTAACTCTAGACTATGACTCAATTTATGCATTTAGTAAATTGATTTATTGACTTTTAGGGGGTTTTGTCCGCCATTCACATATCAGATGAATCGAGTTATCTGTTCAAAACAAACTTAAGTTTAATTAGTTTCATGTCGATTTATATACTCACAAATCGATATACTTCAGTCAAAAATCACTTGAAAAATATTTCTATTGCATTGCATGACTTTAAAAATATTTCTAACATGCACCAAATATTATGCATGAAGAAAATAAAGTTTTCAAGATTTGTTTTTCTAATTCAAGATCTTTAGTGGATATTGAGAATTTATAAAAATTCATGAATTTCTATAAGATATAAATTGGTGTAGTTTGACAAATATGTAAATTTACTTAAAAACTAAAAATTGATATTTTGACAAATTAAATTTCAAACTTGATGTGATCATCAATGACAAATATAACTGCAATAGCTACATGGTTTCAAACTTTCAAAAAATCATCTTTTAACTTTTTTCAAATATTGATTTGTTTATGTAATTTAAAATAATATTAAAGTTTCAACCAAAACATTTATCAAATAGTTTAGCTTAATTAAATAGTTTTCAACTTAAAAATAAATAAATTTAAGATTAGATTTAATAAAAAATTTGAGTCAGATACCAGCTAGATATACTTTCTTAAGGTTCACACTCCATAATGTTGAATAAAAAAGATTACCTAAATTCATTTAATCAATCCAAAATTGTGTACTGAATATAAAAATGAAGGAATTGGTCTTCTAAAAAGAATCATAATTTTATATATTTTTAATGACGTTACATACAATTTTATGATATAGAACTATTTAGATGCATTAATTATTCATATCTTATTAATTAAATCAAAAATATAAAAAAAAATTTGAAGTTGTTTGTAAGTTTTTTAGATGCATTATTCCAATTTCATAGATATTAATCATTTTACATCATCGTATCATATATTACATTATTTAAAGGATTCTACATCATCATTTTTTAATAAAAAAAATCAAAGAAAGAGACAAAACTTTCGACTTTTAAATATTTAATAAAGATCAATTTCTTGAATCTATAAAAATAGATAAATTAAATCTGCAATTAAGTATAAAAAGAACCAAAATAAAGGACTTCATCTCCCTCGAAACTCAAATATTATTATCCAAATGAAGACTTTTTGTGAAAGAATCCAAACAGACTTTAAGTATATAATATATAATATATATATATATATATATATATATATATATATATATATATATATATATATTATATACTTTAGAGAGCTTAGTTCATCACCTTTGGTGTTGACTTTCAATATTGAAATAGTTGACTATTGAACTTACGTCTAGGAATTAGATCTTCCATACCTTACATGTTGATGCCCCTTTTCAATTTGCTTTACCATTTTGCTAGGAAGCTGCCAAATGAAGAAAAGTATTAATAATTGGACATTAAAAATATACATTTACACATTATAAGTATATCTCTCCGAGGGTACCAATATGAATAACTTCCTACAAGGTTCTTAGTCTAGTGGTCACTAAGCTTCCACGACATACTCTAATTAATCAATATAATTTTGTTTGACATTTAAATAATTTACTAGGATCGCAGTTTTTTCCACCATACTATGAACACTTTTTGTAAAATACACTCTATCTTATATACAATACTTAATACTTGTGCTATCAATTGTCATGTGATATGATTAGACCACACACACATATTTGAAGGATAAACTATAATAGATTTACTTAATATAAAACTCATCATACGATTTATTGAGTGTCACAAAGTAAGCATATTTAAGCATGAAAATAATAGTAAGAATCTAATATTCACATTTCCTTGTTAGTGTAATATTAAGAATCTTTTTCAAATAAGCAGGTATCATAATTTGTAGTAGGTTAATGCGAATATTAATATTAATGAACACATAAATATATTTGTTAATACCCAGAGAATTGTCTACATTGATTCCAATATCGATCATTCAAAGTAAAATTTAAAGTTAATATAGAATCAGAGAGTTAGCATATTTAATTATTAAAATAATAGTAAGAATTTATTATTAAATATGTTTTTAGCAAAAATAATTATTCCTACAAAATCCCTACCCAGAAAATGTGTTATTCCTACACAATTCCAACTTTTCAAAGTATCTATTTTTAGCAAAAAAAAGTTACAATAGAGACTAAAAGTAAATAAAAAATTTCTTAGAAACTAAAAAAAAAAATTGAGTATAAAATTAAGGTTTTGAAATTTTATATAAACTAAAAATTTATTCAAACTCAAGAATCTAATATACACATTTTCCTTGTGGCGTTATTTCTTTTTTCAATGCTCTCTTTTTCAAAAAAACTTACCAAACCCTGCATATTAATCAACCCACAAATATATGTATTAGTACCAAGAAATTGTCTACATGGGTTCCAATATATGTGAATAATCAAAGTAAGATGGACCTAATAGTCCATAAGCAAGAATAATATAATGGCCAAGAACTTAACTCCTATGTCTTTTTCCACATTATCGTGTCCAAAACAAGAATTACAAACATGTAAATTCTAGTATATATACATTATTATTTAAGAATCTTGAATAGATGTAGTTAAATTCAAAGCATTTAATTTCAATCTCTAAAACATTATTTCCATGATACCAACAAATATCTTTCAAATCCATTTGAAGAATACACAATAAATTTTCAATACTATCGACTAGGATATTTCAAAAAAAATTGTCGTCGTAATTAAGGATACTTAATGGAAAATATAGTATCTCTTCTAAACTCCTATGTTACCATCAAAAGTATTACATTATCGACAAAGTTCTTACTTCAAATAGATTAGAGTACACATCAACATTGAATTCCATTACAATTCTTTAAATATAAGTAAGTTTAATGGTCTACTAGCTCCAATTCATTCATAACATTAGTATTTCCATTTATTCTATACCACTAAACCTCATTAAGTATTCTCTCGTAAAAGAACCAAAGTGTTTAACTCTTAATTAACAAAGTACTTGGTGACTTGCCAATTTAAAATCAAATACTAATAACTAACATATATATGCTACTATATCTTAGCCACCTCAAAGTTAATATTTCTTCACATAGAAAGAACATGACATAACACTTGACACTACTCATATAAACACATAAGATGTTTATATCATATTGTGGACAATGATCGTATCTTAGTTATTTAATTAATAGCAACATCTCATGGAATCTAATAAACAACACATGATACAACAACTTCTATATTTAAAATTTATCTATGAGGCTAATTAAAATATAATTAATAAACTTCAAATGATGGTATAACATGATAAATCTCTATAAATAATAGTTCTAACTTGTGAATAGCTTGTTCGGTATTTCAAGTAAATTTAAATATGAAGCATGTTCAGAAATTAAAGAATTTGTGAATTATTGTGCTTTTAGAAGTAAAGATTTTTGTACATTAACAAACCAACTCTAATTTTTATCTTTTTTTTTTTTTGTCTTAAAAGATACGGTAAATATCACCATAATTAATTCACGAAACTATGTGATCTGGATTTGAATCTGAGACAAAACGTTTAATCTAACAATATCAGTATTTGTTAATTGAACTAAGATTTAAAAGAACAATTTTTATGAAATTTAATATGTAGGTCATTGACATATATATGTTCATTTTACTCATTTTATTGTCATAGATCATTTCCAAAAATACAAAAAAAATCATGTAAGTTTGGAATTATTACTAAAACTTGCTAGGAAACGCTGTCTGTGGTATAAAGGGCCATAGGAGAGTCCAAATTCAAAAAATTAACCGAACTTTAATATACAAGGTCCTAATACACCGATAAACAATATGCATGTGATCCAAAGTCAAATAATTTTCCAAACATTTCAAGTAAATTCAAACATGCTAAGTCTCTATAAATATATTTCTATCTCATGAATATTATCATAAAAAAATAATAATAAAACTCATCATTGAAACTATTATCATAAAAATTAAGGAAGAAGGGGAAAATAAGAGACAGTGAAGTATTTTCACGTCGTTCTTAGAGCATCTCCAACGGTAATAAAATGAGTTCGTCCGCCAGCGTGTAATTATTTAAAATTTAGTTTTTGGTGAGTTCACTATTGGAGATGTGTCAAGCTGTCATTTGTCATCACGGTTCTCTTAGGAAGGAACGGTACTTTCATCACAGTTACTTTTTTTTTTAATTAATTTACGAATAATAAAATGTACGGCGGTTAGTGGTGAGCTCTATTTAATCAACCAGTGAGTTCACCGTTGGAGTAAAAGATGAATGAGTTATTTCAATATGATGTGGCATGGTGGACCCTATTTAATAAACTCATATTGAGTTCACCGTTGGAGATGCTCTTAACCACTTTGCAAGCAGTTGTTGAGAGAACAGGCATGCCATTTATGTATCGTTTATCGTTTATGTTTCATAAAATACTTTTAATTGTCCAATACTTTATGGACTCTTTTAAATTAATTTTAGATAATATGATTTTTTTTAATTATTTTTCTTTTCTTTTCGATTTAATTTTTTATTTTTAAAATATCAATAATATTTTTTTTTTTATAAAAAATACAAAAAATTAATCACCATCTTCAAACAAAATTCAAAAAATTCATTATCAATTTTAAAAAATTTATATATTTATTAAATTTATAACTCAAATATTCAAATAAATTCATATCATTATCTCCAACAACAGCAACAAAAGATAATCCATCAAATAAAGAACTCACATTTTAAGATTTCATCCCCAAATCACAAAGAGAATAACCTAAACCTTAAAGTGTGAAAATTTGATGGATTTGATGTTGATGTTGTTGTTGGAGATGGAAACATGAACTTATTTGAATATTTGAGTTATAAATTTGATAAAAATTTAGATTTTTTTGAAATTAATTTTATGGTTTTGTTTGAAAATTATGATGAATTTTTTGAATTTATGTAAAAAGTATTAACATTGTTGACATTTTAAGACATAAATAATTAAATTGTTACTTAAAATTAAATAAATAATCAATTAGATAAAAAATAGATAAATAACTAAATTATTACCTAAAATTAAATTAAAGGATCGAAAGAGATATTTTTGTCAATATCATTTGTGTTTGCTAATATTTTAAAATTAAAATTTTTGAGCAACAAAGGAAATAATTTGAATAGCATTTCCATTTAATATAACCAATCACAGTCACTAATAATATTATAAATAAGTTTATTTGTATCATATTTACATTAATGTTTGTTTTCAATAAATTAACGAGTTTAATAATTATACACTGATAGTATAAAAAAGTTTATATTATCAGAGCACATCACAATCATTTGTAAAAGTGACTTTTGATGTAGAGACGATAAAAATTTAATGATTTGACGATTGACAGACAATGTAAAAAACATTTATAAATTAGATTATAAATTAATATAATTAAATGTATATTATTTAATTTCATTGTAACTTATTCTTCAATATTAAATTTTATAATATTTTATTTCGTAATTATTATATTTTGTATTTACTTTGATGCGAAGGAACTATTTAGGAGGCTATGACATAGATAACATATATATCGCTTGTGAGAGAGGACAAAGGACACATATATATACTTCATGGTCATTTGTTCCTTATGTTAACCTTTTTCAAATAAAGTTTTCCGGGGTTCCCTCGCTGCCTTGGCATATTTTTGCTGGAAAGTATGAAAAATATAAAATTTCTGGAATCATTTTTCTCACCAATTCATACATGCAAATAATGCAATTACTTGGGGTAGACTTGGATCAAGTTGTTTGTCACGATATAATTTTGAAAAAGTTATCTTTGAAGTCATTTAAGTTTGACTTAATTTTTAAGATTGTTTTTTTGAGTTGGTCATTTAATTATTTAATTTATATTTTGTAGGTTGTTTTTTTCATTTTCAAAAATGAGTAGTAAAATTAAAAATATATAATCATTAGAAATTCAATTGAATGTCACAACAATATGACCCTTATAATATTTTAGAATATCAAATCTAATAAAAAAAATTATTTTTATTTTTTTCAATAACTATTTACACACACGTATAGCCTCTAAACAATCGATAAGAAAGTTATATCCACATAATTAATTTTATTATCTTCTTTCACTTGCAAGTAGTTTGGAAAGTGAATTTACTACGTTGTTTGGATTAGATATTAACATTTAATCACAATAATTCAAGAAAATAGACAAACATAAAAATCTACATGCATAATTTAATATAACTTAAGGTTAATGATACAGACTGAAATTAATATAAAAGACTAATTCTATAAAGAAAGAAAAAAAGGTCTATTCAAAAAAATGGTCAAATATAAAAAAGCTTCAAACATAATTTTGGTTTTTAATTTACCATGAGTCCAACACCTTTGGTGATGTGTTGCCAAAATTTATGAGCCAAATCTTAATTTGCATATTTATGTTTACCTTATATACCCACCCCTCTATCTATTTTACTCATTTTAGACTCTTATGGTCTAATGGTAAACATCATTTTAATAATGATACAATATTGGTACAAATTAGTTTTACATCTACATTTAACAAACAAAACTCATTATATTGCTATGTACATTCACTTTGTAAACACATCTTAAAATAATTGCAAAATACTTTATTTTCATTAAATACTAGTATAAAATTAGTTTATACCGACAATACATATGTTGTGTATGATTTTCTAATCTCTTTATCAAAAGTTAGAGAAAGTATTAAAAATAAAGAGGAGAACATATATTTAAGTGAAGAGATATAGAAATATAATAGAAAATGAAAGAGTTGTCCGAAAGCATGATTATGTTATGATCCAGCATATCAATTTTCATTTTAGTTAGGGTATTGGTTATTTTCGATTGTATAAATTTAATTTTGAATTATTGGGGTTTCATTTTTTCATACCATTTATGAACGAAGAAGAAACACAAATACATAACTCAAATGATAATACACGAAAACTAGAGAATTATTGGTTAAACACCATATATATAACAACAAGATTGCATAATGAAAATATGAAATAAAACATCTGAAATACATAGATATTCTAGACCAATCAAGAAATAGACGAAAGCAACAACAAAAACATAAATTAAAGATAAGACACTCCATGGAATACCCAACTTAATAGGTAAATCCAAAACATGGAGATTCATATGAAAGCTCAAACATTAAAACACCTTAGAGTTTTAACTCTAGGTTAAGCTCAACAGACTCCTTGCCCTTTGCAATTGATGTTGATGTTGGTGTTTCGTGTGTTTGTGTTGGGAGTGGTCCATGTCTCGCAGTCAAATTTGATGTGGATGATTGATCCCCAAAAGTGAAGTGATGAGGAGTAGCTGTAGGAGATACAAAGTCCATAGTCTCATTAAATTTAAAATCAGAAGTAGGTGGTAGTGGTGAGATTGGCTCTGCCATCACTCCCATACAAGTGTTTGTTGAAAAAGGTATCTGAGGTGGTGGGATGGGGTTAGATTCACTGACATGTGGTGGTGGTGGTGGAGCTAACCCCATAATCATCCCTTGAAATAAAGCGTTTGGTGAAAATTGTGGTGCAGTAATTGAGTTAAACTCATAAATAGGTGGTGATGGGGCTAACCCTGTCATTGTCCCCTCATTAGTGTTTGGAGAAAAATTATTAAAAATATAAGCAGGTGTTTGTGATGATGATGTTAACCCCGTCATCATCTCTTCTAACGAGTTTGGTGAAAAGGCAAATTGTGGTGCAGTAATTGAGTTAAACTCGTGGATAGGTGGTGATGGGGTTAACCCTGTCATTGTCCCCTCATAAGCAGGTGTTTGTGATGATGATGTTAACCCCGTCACCATCTCTTCTAATGAGTTTGGTGAAAAGGGGAATTGTGGGAGTGAAGATGAAAAATCTGGGCTTTGCAACTCATAAGTTAGTTGAATCGCCTCGATCAACTTTTTTCTCAGCAATTCCATTTTCATTTGATACAACTTTTGGCAATGATGATGGTCGAGCTCTTCCTTAGATCTAAATTGGTTAGAACAATAAGAGCATAAGAAAGAGCCAAGACCACCATTATTTTCATTGCTTCCATGATTGATCTCGCCCTCAAAGACGGGCTCTGGTTTCACCATTTTGAAAATAAGACTTTAGATGTTTAAAGAAGGATCTTAATAGAAAATTAAAAAGAGAAAGGGTCTATTTATGGTGGAATATAGGGTTTGAGTTTATCTAAAAATTACATTTTATTTTATTTTATTTTGAATTTATGAAGAAATTTTTTTTTCTTTAATTTGTAGTATTTATTGTTCAGATCTTGAAATTACATTTTCTTTTGTAGTGTTATCAAATTATCTTGGGATGGTCATAAAATAGTCATTATAAATTTTAATTAATAATAATTTATTGTTCTCAATTTTTTTATAACCAAAAATTGTGTAGTAATAATTACATGATTTGAATTTTATAAAATGTGTATTTTATGAATGGAAGGATCAGCCGCTTTTGGTATCCCCTCTTACCCCTAATTAAATTATAATTTTTTTCTTAAAAAATATTTAAGAATTAGGAGAGAAAAAAAAAGTAGTTCTAATTATAAAGAAAAGTTGTTTTGGACAAGTATTTTTTTTTTTTTTTGTCAAATGGGATGAGAATGAGAAAGGATACTAACAAAAATAACATGTTATTTAGTCACATTTTAGAAGATAAAGTGTGAAAATGTGTAGTTGTATATATTTTTTTTACAGTGGTCAATATTATAATTAATAATTTTAATAGTTAGTATTTTGATAAGGGTGATTATCGAAGGAGCGATATTTTTATCATTCAACTCTCTAATTTTTATCCACTATTTAATTGAATATTTATATCATAAATAAAATTCCAAATTAAAGTTATTATCTATTTTTTGGATTTTTATGTATATAAATTTTCCTTAATAACACAATTCTTTTCTAAATTTAAATTTATAAATATACAACATATATTGAAACTGAAAATGAGATAAATTTAGAAAGAAAAAAATAGATATTTTAAAAATCAAACAGTCAAATTAAATTAAATTAATTAATTTGGGTAAAAAAAAGTGGAATTAAAATAATCATTATATTGTGAAACACAATAATATAATATATACATACATATATATATATATACAACAAAATTCTCGTCAAATTTCAATCATTACTTTTCTAAATACAATTTTAACGTATTTCAATAAAATACATACAATTTTTGTTTCTATATTACAAACTTTATTTTACATTTATTTAAAAAAAATTAAGGTATTATATATGGAGACTTTTAAAGCATCTATACAAATTGACATGTTTTAATATTATTAAATTAATTGTAAAAATATACGTAGTTCTATAAAAAAAAAAATAGTTTAGGTTCTATAAATTAACTTGATCAATCGCTGAGTGTTATCAACAGTATAAATAAAATATAGATATTTATTTAAAAAATTAAAAACGATCATTGTCATGATAAAATATTTTATATTTATGAAATATAAAAATATAAGTTGTTAGATAATTTTTTTTGATTAAGGGCATGTTTATTTTAGATTTTTTAAAATATAATTTTCATTTATATTTTTAAAATGATTTTTATGACAGCTTTAAAATAATAAAAGTTATTTTGAATTTATTTGTTCTCGATTATAAAATATGAATTTAACATTTAATAACTTAAATATTATAATAAAATATTTACACAAAATTTTATTTGAATTTTTACTTTTAAAATTATTTTTCTTTAAAATATATAATAAAAAATAAAAATATATAATTTTTTTTTGAACAATAAGTAACAAAGGGACAAATGATTTGAACTACACAACTAGATTTCATTTAAATATTGCGACTAATCTACGTAAAATGGTTTATATATTTTATACTAATAGTGGTATTGGGAAGTTTTTACCAATAGTGATTTTTATGAGTTTAGTGGTTATGTATTGAATGTAAATAGTTTTACATCGTTATCGAATCACAAGTATATTTTAGATTTATTTTTAAAAAATAATTATTAAGTTATTCATTGTTTTTTAGTCTTATTAAATTATTCATTTTTATTGAACGTTTATGTAAAATTGACTTTTTACTAATAATATATTTCCTTTTTTTCTCTTTTTATATAACAAGTTGGAGTTCATGCCCTATGTTGCAATAGTTAATAAAAATGTATTTATATTTTCATAAAGTAACATATCTTTCTCATTTTATGAAATCTATATGAAATTAAACCAGTATATTTTTTCCTTTTATATATTGTTATTAAAATACTTGTTTTTTAAAAATCATTATTTGAAAATTATAAATATATGAAGATTAGCTATGACAGAAGTTACAATTGCAATAATCTTTTGTGATAAAATAAAGTTTTATAGTTTTCAATAATTTAATGTTTTGATTAGTCTTGACATTTTCAAATGACATTTTTATTATAACTAAACTAGTGTATTTTTTGATGCTCTTTAGGATTAGAGATGATAATTAGATCTAAATTTAGTGTATACTCAAAAAAAATAAAATAATAAATATGATAAAAATTCGCATAAATAGATATGGATAATTATCTAAAAAACAGAGCAGGTACGAGTGTAGATACGAATGCTATAATATCCACATTATCTCGTAAAGTAGATATAATTATGAATGTTTATGATAATATGTGCACATTTAAAATTTTTTGAGTTAAAAAATATTTTGATTCGTAATACTTTATAATTTGAAGTTAAAATATTTAGATAATTTTTTAATTTAATCACAGTAATAACGATTATTTATCGACTTATTTTAGTTAAATTACAGGTAATGAGTATGAATACGGATACTTAGTACCAAAAAATAAAAATACAGGTATTAAAGTTTTAGTCATGAAGATACCGCGAGTACAAATATTTTTCTTTTTAATTGTAGATATCGGGATGGGTACTTTAGTACCTTACTCAAACACTATCCATTACATATATAGCAATATTATCCGTGTATGTATAATAATTATAAAAAAAAAAAAAAAGAATTATATATTTAACTTCTATTATTTTATAGAGATTAAACATTGCATATAATAAAAATGTGTAGATATCTTATTGTAAAAATAACATATAATATCAACTTATTTTAATAAGATCTAGCAAATTTAAAAATTCTAAAAATATTTTACATAAATATATATACTGTTAGTTCAAAAATAACTAAAAATCAAATAGATAGATAAAGATCAAATTCAAATGATTAAAATAATTAACTTTAATATAAAAGATTATGTCAAATATAATTATAAATTATAATTAATGATAAAAATTTCAATATGATTAGTTTGTTGAAACAAAAATAAAAGTGAAATAATAAGCAGCATCAAGTGACAAAAAAAAATAGAACAAACACACTTAAGCATAAAAATTTATTTCTTATATAACACACAAACACAAATATATAAAAGTTATTAAAATCAACAATCTAAGGAAACAATTAATTAATAAATTAACCAATAGTATGTATATAGAGCAATACATTTTACTGAAACGTGTACTATCAAGTTAATTATCAAATTTTATATATATATATATATATATATATATATCTATATGTGTGTAATGTAAAATTAATTAATAAAACACTATTCATTTGAAAATAACGAAAAAAGAAATAGATGGCTAAAGATCAATTTTGTAAAATTCGAAAATAAATTTATATTTTTTTTTAAATTTGAAAAAGTAAATCAAATAATTAAATTTTATTGAAAATATTGTGTAAAATAAAATATAAATTAATAATTAATGATAAAAAAAATTAGATATAGATGATTTTCTAACAAAGTTTTGCTTTGATAAAAAATGATTTTATAAATATAGAAAAAAATAAATATAGTTTGTTGAATTTTTTTTGCATTAATAAAGAAAGTTTCTTTGTAAATAAATATAAAATAAAAAATTAATAATTAACGAGGAAATGACATGTGACATATAAACGAAATAATTCAATTTTGTCAATGGAAATTCATTTAATTGGTAAGAAATTCACTTACACCGAGAAGTTCGTGAATTCGACAATTAGATAATTACTTTGAGAAATTTAAAAAAGTTATACTTTGAAATACACTTAAATTTTGTCCAATACCGTGTATATAGATATATAAACTATAGATTTGAAAATAATTAAAATCAAATAGACGGATGAAAGTTGAATTAGAAGAATTCTAAAATAAAATTATGTTTTTAAATTTTCGAAAAATAAATAATTTTTTTTATCAATGCGAAAAAATTATATTTTAATAATTAAGTACTAAAAGATCATGTTTACTAAAATTATAAATTAATAATTAATAATAAATAATTAGATATAGATAATTTGTTGAAAAATGTTTATGTAGATAATTTTTTTTATAAATATATAAAAATTAAAAATTGAGAATTAATGTGAAAAAAACACGTGACATAAAAAACTTTTTTTAAAATTTTTTTTTATAAGAAATCTTTAAAAATCCAACAATAATCTTTAAAGAAATTTATAAATATTATATGCAGTACCGTCCATAAATCCTTGCAATGAGAACATTGACACAAATTTCCAATTAAGAAGGACTTTAATTTTTTTTAATATATCACAATCTTTAAAAAATTATAATGATATTCTTAATTTTGTATATTAAATACTCTAAAATTCTATATTTACACCTTATGTTTTCCACGACTAAATGTAACAGCGGTCTTAGCCTACAAAGTTGAAATGTTAAAATCTTGAATCTATTAGAATTTTATGATTTTAAGGGTCCAATTTTTGAATGTGAACATCTCAAGAAATATTAAAACAATGCTAATTATATATTTAAGTAATTTTTAATATTATTAAATGGGTGTAATTTTGTGAATGTAATTTAATCCCTAATATATATATATATATATATATATATATATATATATATAATTATTGGTTCATTGATTCTATTACTTAATTTATATTTTTATATTTTTCTTGTATTTATTATTGCACATTCAATGCATAAAATAAAATACACTAATATTTTGATTAAAAGAGATATTTATTTATTAAAACTAATAAAATTTATCTAAAATAACACAAATTCAAAGTGGCTACAACAACACAAATATCCATTCATTAAAAAATTTGTTACACATAAAAACTTGGATTTCATAAAAAATTCAAATGGATGTGATTATATGCATACTTCACTTTTGTGCAAGTATCCACCAAAATGCAGATTTTATAATGTAAATCTCCTAAGAAAATATTAATTATATTTAATATTATTTTTTATAATATTATATTTAATATTAGTTTAAATATCTTGTAGCCCTATTAAATTTTTTATTTTTTATTTTCAATCTATGTAAAAAATTACTTTTTGATAGACTTTTATAAAAAAAATTATAGTCCCTCGGAATAAACAATTTTTATATTAATTATCTTTAAAATTATTTGTTTAGTCTTTGAAAATATGCATATAAATATTATTTTCGTTTTTATTTCAAGGAATTAAAATAAAATCTATATTTTTTATAAAAAAAATCAAATATTTCAGATATTGCGTCACCTATTTCCATATGAATACATTTCAAATTAAAAACAAAATACTTAACATCAAAAGTTAATTACTGTCGTGTTGCGCTCTTACTTTGATGCTACTTTATGCTCTACTTATCAAGATCAGCAACTATATTCGATTTGATTGGTTTGTTGACATATATTTTGATAGTTATCACTTGCATTTTGAAATTATTTATTTTCCATTTTATAATTATATATATATATATATATTTATAAAATAAAAATGATACTAATAAATTATATACACATATATATTTAATATATTTAAATTAGTCAGCGACCTATTTACAAATTACAAATTAGTTTAAACTTATTTATATAATATATACTATATCAACATAGACTAATTGTTGAGTCACAGTTGTTTAACAGAAAGATCTGATTGAAATATATAAAATAGTTCAGAAGGTATGATTACAACTTTTTTTTTTTAGTTTAAGGACCTTTTTAAAAATTACAAATAGTTTAGGGACTTGTAGATTAATTAAACCTAATTTATTTAAATTATATTTAGGGTGGTTTTAAGTTTTTGGTTTTTTTTTATCTCAAATTCAATTTCAAAACTAAAATTTGCTCGGATGAAATTGGACTGACCAGTTGATTTTTTTTACTTACACTTGTCGTGCTTCATGGCTACCTCTCAGATGACAGTTGTTACAATACAAATCAATTGAGTGGATATATATATCTGTAATTCCTGTATTATTTTATATAAAATATTCTGATTATTATTTATTAATTTTTATGATTATCATTAATTTATGTTAATTATTATGTAACAATGTTGAATTTATGAATATTTTCAAAATATTGTAAAAGAGGACACCTAGGTACTGATGTGGATTGCATTGCTAGCTAGGATGAATTGATGGCGCTATAACCAGGGGAAACTCAAAATTCTTGAGTACAAACATATGAGAGATTGCCTAACACATGTAGACGTCACATAAAGACCATGGGATAATCATAGAGACACCATTCTCTTCGATGATATCATGCTATACACTAGTCAATTCGATTGTGCAGTGCAATAGTGACATATTTTTCAAAGAGATGTTTGAGACAATTTGACTATATTCATCATATTCCACCACCGCCACCTTCAGTTCTTGACAGATTATCTAATGTAGATGTGGATTGGATGAGATATCGAGCCCTATCATGAAATTGTATCCATAGTGTCAGGATGGATAGTTGGAGTGGTTGTACATGATATCTCATGTACTTTTAATAAGGCTAGACAATGTACCCTATGTTCCAGAGTTTGATGTCTCGTCCACAGCTGCAGAAGGTTCTCGTTCACTATCATTGACCTTATAAAGCGGGGGTCGAAAGTACATGGTGCCTAATCTGACTACGAACTATATAGTTATTTTAATAGAGCTTTACATTTAGTGTGCGGTGACGCTAATTAGTAGTTTTGAATGTTATTTGTGATGAATATCGTTATTGTTATTTGTATTCAAAGTTTGAACTTGTTATTGATAATTTTTGTTACTTTCTAATGTTACTATTAAAAATTAAAAATATAATGATATAACAACGTAACTTAACAAACTACATAAAATATAAAATGAAAAGACATAACGACGAAGGGAATAACTGAAGACATAACATTAAGGTAGATAACTAAAGACACAACATCAAAGTGATCATGATGCGAACCATCATCAGTCATTATTTTTATAGTCATTTTGATTCAATTGTTTAATTTATTTCTTCCAATTTAATGTTGGTTTATTATACCATATTTAGAAAAGTTTTCAAAATTGCTAAATAATTTTATATAAATAATAAAATATTAAGAAGAGATGTCTCGTAACTACAACTCTTTGCAAGAACATTGATTTGTCGGAACTTGAGCTCGAACTTAAGACTCTTTATTTCTCCATACTTTAGGTGTCTACTCCACTGAACAAATTTTTATAAATATGAAATTTGTTTGATACTTTATCAAATATCTTCAAATAGACTTAAAATAAAACGTTTTAAAAATAACCTCACAATCCACACTTAATTAAAAATAAAAAATCGATGAAATTCATTTAAAAATGTTTTTTTTTGTTTTTTATTTTATTTTATTTTTTTATAGTTTTTTTGTATTGGATTGGTTGCAGTTTCTTTTTCAATTTTACGATTCGGTTGATGCGGTTTGCATTGAATTGGTTTGAACACCTCTAATAAAAAATTGCAAACATACTTGAATAAAAATTTAATGGTAATTATAATTTTTTAATTGAAATTTAGTTTTTAATATAATACAAAATAAATAAATATTGCATTAACTATAGAGCGATATTTTATTTTGAATTTTAGTCACAATTATAAATGATTCACGAGAATAATGTTGATTTATATTTAATTCAGTATATTATATATTAACTTTTATTTTTCTTGTAAATTTGGTGGAAATTTGCAAGATTATGGGGTTACAAATGGAACTTACCATTTTAAGAAGAGTAAATTTTATTATTATTATTATTATTATTATTATTATTATTATTATTATTATTATTATTATTATCCCCTAAGATAAACAATTATTTTAATAAAATATATGATGTTCTAAAGAATTAATTTTATGTGTGTTCGCTGTTATTTAATTTATACATGAAATTGTGAACAATATGCATGTTTGATTCTATTATAATATTTAAGGAGTGCATATGATTTGTTAACGAAGTCCATTGATATAATAATATTGTTGTGTAATAGTATCGTTGTTCACAGTACAAGACATGCATGGTTCTTTCATTTTATTAAACTAATTGTTGAAAACTTCGTTTATATAATAAAATTGGTCTAAAAAGAATTATAAAAAATATAAAAATAACATGTTTGAAGTCAACCCAGTGAAATAGCAATTCATTAAAAATAGTGTGGATACTTTCGTCTTAAATTTTTCTTTGTCTAGAAATTAGTTGCAGGAATGTAAAATAATGATTTGCACATAAAGCTTTGAAAACAAAAAGAACAAATATAATCTTAGTACATGCATAAATCTTATAGTAAGGCTAAAGCATATCCCCGTTTTACTAATTGGAGTTCTTGTTCATTTCTTCATATTAATGTTGGGTTAATCGTGAAAGACTAATCGATAATTATTACTTTAGAATAAATAATTGCGTTTATAGTTAATGATCTCAAATTATTACTTGATAGTATCAAAATAAATGATTGGTTGTTACCTATCTTATATTAAAAATGATTTGAATTTATTTTGAATTATTGTAAGTTGATAAATGTTTATTGAGAAAAATTAAAAAAATTATTAATGATTTTGATTTATTATTTATTTTATATTGTGATACTTATTTGTATTTATCGTAAAATATATTTAAATATGAAATTTGAATTTAACAAATATAATTTTATAATGCATGTGTTAGTTATAAGATAACTAAAAACATATTGTTTCTTTAATAGAAACGAAATTAGTTCTTATTTGTTAAGTAGTAGATAATTTACATGTTTGGACCCACTTTATGATATTTGATTTTGAAAAACTTTTATGGTCTTGTTTTTGTTAGCTTGTATTAATATATATTTAATGCATTCAATGAATTATATCTTGAAATTAGATATCAAAAGGGGAATTAAAACTTTAAATTAAAATGTTTATTAAATATAGTAAAATGTGAGATAACATAAAAATTTGTGTATGTGATATGTTTAAATGACAATAGTATCATGATTTTAAGACTCTAATTATGACTTTAAGTGATGTGTTAATTTAACATGTGCTTTTGAGTGTAATAATCCAAGATAGGTACTAAGCAATGCAAGCAAATTCAGTTTAAAGAAAAAGCAAAAAATGAACAAAACAGAACTAATAACGTTCTTGACAAAATTCTGGAAAAACAATAACGTTCTCGACGTTTTTTCATTTCCATCAAGCAAGATCAAATCATCTGTTAATGCAAGAAAAAACCCTGCAAATTAAGAACGCATTTATAGTACATCTACAAGGACCATACAACTCTGTCATCAACAAAAGAAACACTCCAAAAGATCAAAGATTAAAATGCACAACTCAAAGCAAAAGTGACAAATGATCATTCTCCAGCGTGGTAACATCTGTCTCCAGAATGATAAACATTCTCCAACATGTTAAAATTAATCTACAGCTTGCAGACATCATTCTCCAACATGTTAACAACAGTCTCTAGAATGATAAAATCATTCTCCAGTACGTTAACATTAGTTCCCAGAATGATAACATCATTTTCCAGCATGTGTGCATCATTCGCCAACATGTTTTGCACAAATCAAAAGACAGTCTTAATCTGAATACATTAAGAACATCTATGAGATGTTTGTGTGCATAAAAAAAAAGGATCATTATAGTTAAGGATGAGAAGCTACAGATCATACATTATTATCAAAGAAGCAAAAACGCATAACGTTCAAGTAAAAAATATTCATGGTTTAAAAAGTCTGGTCTTTGGTCAAAACTGACACATGACAGCTATACACTTTCCAACGGTGAAAATAGCTGTCATCAACCTCCTTGAAGCCTATAAAAGGAAACCCGCGCTTAAGGAAAAATAAGAACTTCAAGTGCTAAGAAAATCCATCACTTACATAAACTTACATACTTGAAAGCTTCTCAGTCGCAAACAAAAGATTCAGTTATGTTTTCCTATTTAAATATCAGAATCACTCAACTGAATTCTTTTATCAAGAATCTATTCTCACACACGAGTTGAGCATACTTATATTCTACCAATATCTTTAAATCATTATTGTGTAAACTCAAGACTATAAGAGTTGTTTATAGTTTGAGTAGTTTGTAGAAAATTCTTTTATGGTTAAAAGATGAATTGTAAAATCCTCTCTAAAGATTGATAGGTGACCTGATTTAATCCCTTTTTGGGTGAAAAGGAATTGTTGTTACAGATGAAGGTTGATCTGAACAAAACGATGTAAAACCAAGAACGTTCTTTGTTTGAACGCTTAGTGAAAAATCTCACAGATGTGAGGATTGGACGTAGCCCGAGTTGGGTGAACTATGATATATCATTGTGTGATATCTCTTCCCTTATCTCTATTTACTTTCAGTCCTTTTTGATTATCAAGTTAAATAGATAAGCTAAACGGTTGACTTTAACTAACCAAAAACGTTATTCGTTTTCTGTTTCCAGAACCAAGAACGTTCTCCGTTTTCTATTTTCACAACCAAAATCAATCTTGAGTTATTTTCTTAAGTTTTTAAAAGGAAATTTTAAATAGGTGAATTTACAATTCAAACCCCCTTCCTTGTAAATTGACATTGCTACTTTGAGATCAGAGCAAGGTCTCTAAAGATTAAACACTTAAACAAGTGCTAGAGTAAAGACCTAGAAGAAAAAATGTCAAAAGAAAAATACATTGTTGAAGGAAGATATTCAAACAGACCATCTTACTTTGATGGAACAAATGACTACTTCTACAAGAATAAGATGCATCTGTTTCTGAAATTTAAGATACAAGAATATGGCGCATCATTACAGATGAAGATTTCATACCAAGTGTTGATCAAAATGATTCAACCTCTGCTGAAAAGAAAGAAGCAGACTGGAAAACTGAAGATAAAACTAAGGTACTCCTAAATTCTAAAGCTCAATTATTCTTATCGTGTGCTTTGAACAGGAAAGAAAGAGAAAAAGTTGATGAATGCATAACTGCTAAAGAAGTATGAGACACACTGGAAACTCATCATGAAGGAACAAGCCATGTCAAAGAAACAAGAATATATATTGGCATAAGGAAGTTCGAGCTGTTTGAAATGCATGAAGGATAAACTATTGACGAGATGTACTCAAGGTTCACAACTATAGTAAATGAGACGAGTTATCTTGGCAAAGCTTGCTCAGTACAAGACAGAGTAAGAAAGATCATGAGATGTCTTCCAACTATATGGAGGTCTATGGTGACAGCTATAAGCCAAGCCAAAAATCATGAAGTGCTTGCATTAGAAGAACTAATTGGAACTTTAAGAGCACATGAAGTGTTGTTACAAGAAGATAAATGTAACACCCCAAATTTTCAAAGCGATGGTGTATTTTTTTTTCAAAAGAAATTAAAATAAAACAGAGAAATAAATAAGGAAATACCTTTGGATAAATAATTGAGTCATTATAATTTACAAGCAGCATAAAAGTTTCTCAAAATATGAATCCAAAGTATTTACACAAAAACAAATAATACATGGAACCCATTCAAATAAGATGTCATACTGACAATATTAGCAAAGGTACAGTTTTCCAGTTCAAAATAACGTAATCCAAAAGAAAGACATATGTTCCCTCTATGTCATCCTAATCTGATCATTCTACAAAAAACTATAGCTATACACCATGAGTGATCTCCACACGCCCCGTGAGATCCTCCTAACATAGCTCTAGTCAAGCATTCCCATCTACATTCCCATCCGTAGGGTACGAACCGGTAGGATCGTCCTGGCTCTCATCTGAGGGCAAAACCCAGATTTCCACAATAGTTGTAAAGGGTCACCAACCGAAATTAACAATTATCACATAACATTTAAGTTTTTAAATGCACAAAATAACCTTTCAACTTAGCATGCACCTTAAAAGGGTTTTCCATATGCTAAAAGTTCATATAACACATGTCAAATAACAATGAAAACAAAATAAAGTTCTCAATCCATCAAGTAATACATAACTAACCAAGACATTGATAAATCAATGAGCAATCTGTTATCTAACTCAAAATAAGAATTTCTACTAAGCCAATCGATTTCCAAATCGATTTCCTGAAGGTTTTTAGTGAAATTTGAACTCTGGGCTTAATTCAATCGATTGGGCAATCAATTGACAGCATAGCTCA
>NC_021163.2:28479522-28485734 GCF_000331145.2 Cicer arietinum | reverse complement strand
CCCGTTTTTAATACTCGTTTAACTCTAATGGTTTTCACGCCAACATTAAATAAACGTAGACATTAAGAGATTCCCCATTCTTAATATTCGTTTAACTCTAATGGTTTTCAAATTCCACACAACACAAACTCAAACCTATTATCAGATCCAATCCACAACTCACACCAAAACACATCAATTCATTTCTCCACAGAATCCAACCATACACACAACAAATTTCATCAATATTAATTAAGAACACGTCGAATACGACGAACACAAATCAACACAATCCACCACTCAAACACAACAAGTTTCATTTACTCAAAATCATACATAAATGAGTTTAAATTCATTTTCCACGAAACATTCATCAATATAACCAAAACCTAACTCTAAGATTTTACCCATAAAGCCTTAGATTCATTTTCCCCCAAATCAACACTTCAACCCTAACAAATTCCTTTCCACACAACCACAGATAAGTCCCTAAATTCAAACTAGAAGTTTGGAAGGAGCCCTTACCTTCACGTTAGATTTAACGCGCGATTACGGTACCGCGAGCAAATCCGGTAAAATCTCCGCTCGCAACGTCGCCTCCAAAGTTGGTTCCCTAGCACCGTAGCGTGGTAGTGAGCAACTTTCCCTTCTATCTCTTCGCGAAACGAAGCTTAGATCTAGATGAAACGGGGAGGTTTGTGTTTGACGGTTTTGAAATCCCTAACTCTGTTTTCGAATCCGAGAAGGAGGAAGAAGTTGGGAACTTGATCTTCCTCACCGACTAGCCTTGGGTTTCAAATATCAAACTTAAAGAAAGCAAAGGAAATGAAAAATGGAGGAAGGAGGGAGAAGGGTTCACGCGACAGAGGAAGAAGATGAATTTAGATTTCTTTCTTTCCTTCCCTTTTCCTTTCTTTCTATTTCCTTCCTTCCTTTTTATATCCTTTTCTTTTCTCCCCAAACAAATATATACATAAAGATATTTATATATATTTTAATTACTTTTAACAAATATCTCAAAATATCTAGATATTTGTTAAATTACCATTTCACCCATAACGCATTAAATTCTTCGTAAAAGATTCGTCGCAGCTAATTTAATTTATTCATCGACGAGTAATTCTAATCGGCATCAAAAAATATTTTTGGTCATATAAACTCCTAAAATATTAATAACTTGGCTAAAAAGCCCCTGAGTTCAATACCAAAATCCACTAAAATACATAAAGTATACTTTAAAATTATGGGTCTTACAATGAACCAACCAAAAAAGGAAAAAGCAATAGCCTTGAAAGCATCACAAGAATGTGTACAAGCACAAACACATGAAGAATCAGAAGAAACTGGACAGGGAGATGTTGATGAAGAATATCCCTTCTCACTAGAAGAATTCAAATAATGTCGAGAAGAAGAGACCATATCAAGAAAGGATTTCCAAACAAAAAAGAAAGTCCCAACAAAATCACATGTTTTATATGCAATAAATTAAGACATTACAAAGCTGAATATCCCCTAAGTAAAAGACCACCAAAAAGATTTCCCTTCAAAAAGAAATCAATGATGGCTACATAGGATGACTTAGATGAATCTGATGCAAAAGAAGATGAAGAAGCCGATATAGGCTTAATGGCAAATGTAGAAGAAAATGAGGTAACAAATTATGAACCTTGTCTTTTGTGTGAACAAATGGAAATATAATTTAATAACTTGCTAAATGATTCAAACTTTCATGTTCAAAAGTGTAGTTCCTTAAAAGAAAAATTTTACAAAGAAAAAGAAGAGAAAGAGAAACTCATGCTATGAATAATGAACTTAAAGAGATCATTCAAAATCTGAAAGAATCTTAGCTCAAAGATTTTAATACAGAAAGTCAAGAACGTTTTGCATTTCTAAAAGAGAACGTTCTCCTTAAAACAAAAATTGAACTTCTTAAAAATGACCTTTCAAATTTCATTAGAGCTATTGAAACCTTTCAAAAAATAATGAGATCTCAAGTAGGAATATTGTATAAATTTGGTCTTGGTTTCGATAAAACTCAAAAAACCAAAATGTACAAGAACTTCTTTATTCCTGAAAGAAAAGAGGGTAAATGCAAAATCAAATGTTCATATTGCACCAAGATTGGGCATCTGAAATTTGCATGGTATTTTAAGAAAATAGATGAAGAAAGTTAAGAACAAAAAGATTTTCAGAAAAGAAGAACATTCTAAAGCAAAAACAAAGTTTTTTTTTTCCAAATTTGAAAAAAGGAGAACGTGCTCCAGCAAATTTAACAAAAGGAGAATGTTATGGAATTTTACCATTGTCTCAACAATATTAAATCAATTAAAAGAATTACATAATATCAATTATATTAATTTAGTGATGTCATGTTAAAATTAGAAAAATTGTTTTAGGCCTCTATATGTGTTGGGTCAGTCCTAGATTGAGTTCAATACAAATGGCTCTTTCTAAATGTGACAACAACTATATCGTAAAGATTTATTTAAACTCACTTCTACATTCATGTTGAAGTTGATAGAAAATAGTGGTAATTTGTTGATAGAGAATAATCCTACATAAAAACCACAACCAAAAATACAAATTGTATATCATTACATATCATCTTGTCGTGAGTTATCAACAAAAATGGTATCTTAAGCACATACCCTTTTATAAAATAGTCCGGTAGTGGTTGAATGTATATCTTTGCCTGTTGAAAGTTAGAGTGTTTTTGCCTTCCGAGGGAATGAACTCGGTATCTAGGGGATAAATACCACCTTTCATTCATTTCCACTACCAATTGTTAGTGGGTATAAATGAACGGTGATACTTATCCTCTAGTTATCGAGTTCGATTTCATGGGAAGACACAAATTTGCTAATTTTTAATTGAAAAAAATGGGGCAAGAAGATCATGAGTATAATGCTAGTTAGAGGGGCTGACCTAAACCCTAAACCCTAAAGTCAAAACAACATTAACAAAATCTTAAAAATCATATTTTTGACAAAATACATAAGTGTATTGAATACAGCATCTTGTATTCGAATATAAAGCAAGTCAGAAGCAAAAGTCTCAAAGTTGTATTTGACTACGACTATGTGTAGTCGAATACACATCAAGTCAGTGGCCAAAATCCTCATATCTCTATTCGACTACAAACTTCTGTAGTCGAATACAAAGTAAGTTAGTGGCAAATTTTCACTAATCTGTATTCGACTACACACATGTGTATTCGAATACAAGGTGTAATTTTGGAATATTTTTTAACATTACAAAGAGGTGTATTCGAATACACACATCCTGTATTCGAATACAACTGGAAGCAATACAATTTTTCAAATCTGGAATGGCTCCAAATCATTGTATTCTTTCATCAAACCTCTTGGATCAATGGCTACGAACCTGAAGAGATGTTTATGGAGTATAAATATCCCATAACTTCAGATCAAACAACACACAATCCTTGAATCAATACCCTGAACAATTTTGAACAAAATTCTGATTTTTACAAAGAACTTGCATTTCATTTTCATATCATTCAGAAAGGCTCTCAAGTACTTGAAGTGTTATTGGATTGTTTATCAATATACCTCTCCTTATTCTTATTCAAATCATATTGTATCACTTGTAAAAGAAAGTAATACTTTCTTAAAAAGTAGCTTAATCTAAGATAGTGGTGTGCTATCTTAGGAGTGTTGTTAGAAGTTTGTAGCAAGAATCCCAGGGTGGGAGTTGTACATTTTCTGACAATTAGTGGATCAATCTCTTGTGGTGTGCAAGAGGACTGGACGTACCCTTGGTTATAAGGGGAACCAGGATAAATCTTTGAGTTCATTTATTTACTGCACCTTACTATTAGTAGACATTATATTAACTCAGAAAATTCAACTACCATATCACTAAAAACAAGAAAATTTACTAATACCTAATTCACCCCCCTCTTAGGCGTACTTATGTACTTACAATTGGTATCAGAGCAGGTTCCGGTAATTTGCTCCTCGATCCTTATAAATGGCTTCCGCACAACCAGTTTTTAGAGATGGTGGTAGTAGCAATAAACCACCATGTTTCGTTGGTGAACACTATGATTTCTAGAAGATACGCATGCAGGCATATCTTGAGGCACAAGGAGATGATATATGGGAAGCGGTAGAAAACGGTCCCTATGTTCCAACAACAGTTATCAATAATAAAGAAGAACTTAAGATAAAAGGCTCATGGACAGATGATGACAAAAGGAAAGTATTGTTTGATAAAAATGCCAAAAACATGTTACAATCGGCACTTGGAATGGGCGAATTTTTCCGCATATCTCATTGCAAAACAACTAAAGAAATCTGGGATACACTTGAAATAACACATGAAGGAACAATTGAGGTAAAGCGTTCCAAACTCAACACATTGTCTCAAGAGTATGAATTGTTCCGAATGCAGCCCAGAGAATCTATTCTGGACTTGCAGAAAAGATTTTCTCATCTGACCAACCACTTGACAGCACTTGGAAAAAGCTTTACTAATGATGAATTGAACCTTAAGGTTCTGAGATCATTAACAAGGGCATGGCAACCTAAAGTAACGGCAATTTCTGAAAAGAAAAACCTATCAAAGATGTCCCTTTCTGCACCTTTTGGAAAACTCCACGAACACGAAATCGAACTTGGAAGGCTAGAACAAAATGAAAGTCAAGAAAAGAAGACCAAACACATTGCTCTAGAGACCGAATCAAGAGAACAAATAAAAGACGAAAATTCAGATGAAGATGAAAATATTACGTTCCGTGTTAAGAAATTTGGTAAGTTTCTTAAAAATGACAGAACTTTCAAAAGGAAAAGTTTTAGGAAGAAATATAGTTCTACTTCAAATCAAAACTTCACTTGCTTTGAATGCGGAAAACAAGGACATATCAAGGCAGATTGTCCAAACCTTGTTAAGAAAAATGCCACAAAAAAGAAAGACTTCAAGAAGGCATACATAGCTTGGGAAGACAACAAAGTAAGTTCATCTTCAGAATCAGAAAGTGAAGAATGCAGTAATGTTGCATTGATGGCATCACATCAATCAGATAACGAAGAAGAGGTTAGTAACAAAGACTCCCTTCATCTTCATAAAAATAATAGTGAATTGATTCTAGAATATAATGAGGCTCAAAACGCCATCAAGGAACTACTTATTGAATGCAAAAATCTATTCAAACTACTGTTAACACAAAAGAGACAAATCTTAAATCTTCAAGAAAAAGTTGACACTATGGAAAAGAATTCTGAGAAACTAAAACAAAATTTTGCATGCAATAAATGTGATTCCCTCTCCTTCAACATTGTTCAATTAAATAGAGTAATTGAACTATACGAAAAAAGGACAAATAGGCTTGGAAAATATTTGAAATATGCAAAGATACTCAAATGACAAAAGCGGTCTTGGGTACTCAAAATTTGATAAACCAAACTTGAATAAGACCATTTTTGTCAAAGCAAATAATCAATCCAATCAAGAAAAGAATATAACTGTGAAAAAGGATCACCTTTATAAAGAGAAAATAATTCATAGAAAATCTCATACACATGCTTTTAAAAATAGATTTACTCCTACTTGTTTTTATTGTGGTCTAAAGGGTCACACCCCTAATACTTGTCATATTAGAAACATTAGTATTCCAAAAGGGCATTACGTGTGGATAGAGAAAGGTACTAACCATCAAAGACCCAAAGCACATTGGGTACCTAATTAAATTTGATTTTAATATTGCAGGTATATACAAAAAGTACCTCAAATATGTGGTACTTAGATAGTGGATGCTCTAAACACATGACGAGTGATATAATAAAATTTTCAGCATTGACTCTTGAATCTAAGGGATACGTGGTCTATGGAGACAACAACAAAGGAAAAATTTTAGGCATTGGAAAAGTTGGCACAACCCCATCCCCCTCAATTGAAGATGTACTATATGTTGAAGGTCTAAAACACAATCTCATAAGCATTAGTCAGCTTTGCCATAAAGGATACAAGATAGCCTTCAACAAAGATGAATGTATCATCCAAAATGAAGCTACAAATGAAATACAATTTATCGGTAAACGTTTCAAAAACATCTTTATACTTAATCTTGACGATTTATCCTTAAAAATTAAATGTCTTTTGGTAAGTGACAATAATGATGCTTGGCTATGGCATAAGAGATTTGCTCATATTCACATGGATCATTTAAACAAATTGGTCAAGCATGATCTTGTTGTAGGCTTACCAAAAAT
>NC_021163.2:28478362-28478884 GCF_000331145.2 Cicer arietinum | reverse complement strand
CACTTAAAGATGATCAATGGATACTTGCCATGCAAGAAGAACTCAATCAATTTGAAAGAAGCCAAGTATGGGAACTTGTTCCTAATCCTGGAAATAAACACATCATTGGTACAAAATGGGTGTTTAAAAATAAACTTGATGAGAATGGCATAGTTGTCCGCAACAAAGCTAGATTGGTCGCTCAAGGATAAAATCAAGAGGAAGGGATAGATTTTGATGAAACATTTGCTCTGGTAGCAAGATTAGAAGCAATACGTTTACTACTTGCGTATGCTTGTTCCATGCACTTTGAGTTATATCAAATGGATGTGAAGAGTGCATTTCTCAATGGATATATAAATGAAGAAGTCTATGTCAAACAGCCACCTGGGTTTGAAGATTCCAAAAATCCCTCACATGTTTACAAACTAAGAAAGGCTCTTTATGGTCTAAAACAAGCTCCAAGAGCTTGGTATGATAGATTAAGCACCTTTTTATGTGAACGAGGATTTGAAAAAGGGAAAATTGATAAAACATTATTTG
>NC_021163.2:28477638-28478169 GCF_000331145.2 Cicer arietinum | reverse complement strand
ATGTTTACAAATTAAAAAAGGCTCTTTATGGTCTAAAACAAGCTCCAAGAGCTTGGTATGATAGATTAAGCACCTTTTTATGTGCACGAGGATTTGAAAAAGGGAAAATTGATAAAACATTATTTGTCAACAGAGATAATGGTCACACCTTATTGGTCCAAATCTATGTTGATGATATAATATTTGGATCAACCAACAATGACATATGTGAAAAATTCTCTTCTATAATGCAAGGAGAATTTGAAATGTCCATGATGGGAAAGTTAAACTATTTTCTTCATAAATCAAGTACAATATTGTAAAAAATTACTCAAAAGATTCGAAATGGAAAACTGCAAAGAAAGTGCAACTCCAATGGGCTTTGGAACCTATGTTGATAAAGATGCATCAGGTATTTCAATCGACATATCCAAATATCGATGTATGATTGGATCCTTATTATATATCTAACGGCCAGCCGGCCAGATATTATGTTTAGTGTTTGTTTGTGTGCAAGATTTCAGGCAGATCCGAAAGAATCGCATCTTGTAG
>NC_021163.2:28474727-28477392 GCF_000331145.2 Cicer arietinum | reverse complement strand
TCTGGCTCAAACAACAATTACATGACTATGGAGTTGATCTCGGATGCATTCCCCTAAGATGTGACAACACAAGTGCAATAAACATCTCAAAGAATCCAATCATGCACCTTCGAACTAAACACATCGATATACGTCATCACTTTCTACGCGATCATGTGATGAAAGGTAATGTTGAGGTAACATTTGTTGATACACACAATCAATTGGCTGATATCTTTACAAAACCTTTACCTAAGGACTCATTTTATAAGATCCGACGAGAACTTGGTATTTTAAATGAAAACGATCTATGAAATTGCATGATACACATAGTATGTCATCTCCCTTAAATTTGTGCATTACATCTTAAATTTGTTAAAAATAAAATTCCTTGATGATTATTGGTTCTTGATATATGAAGTTGTGCATTACATGTTGAGATTTCCATAAAAATTTAGTTTTTAAGCAAAAATTTGCATATGTAGTCGAATACAAATGTCTGTATTCGAATACATACTTTTTTACATAAATTCTTGTATTCGAATACAACTTATGTGTAGTCGAATACACATTCCCAGAATAATGTGTATTCGAATACAACTAGGTGTAGTCGAATACACCTTCGCGTTTTTGCCCAGATATAAAAGTTGTTTCACATTTTAGGGTTATTTTACATTTGGTATTCAAATACACAGCTGTAGCCACTCATCTCCTCTCCCAAAATCTCGTCCATCCTTCTTTCACTCAGTTACCCATTTATCCAACCTTGCAAACTACATCAATCCTTACTTATTTCTTGGCATTTATCATCTGATTTCTCACATTTCTCTCAAACCCATTTTTCACCAAAACCTCCTTTTCTCACCATGGATGCCCGCAAACGAGGACCAAGAACCAAGCATGCAGCAGTGGGTCCCTCAAGAAAACGAACAAGGAATCCCAACATCACGAATTTATCCCGACTTCTACACACACCAGAAGAAATTGATCGTTTTCGCACATTCTACTCCGACAAGCGCCTTATTATTCCAAAATATGGTACTTTAAACTCTTTCTCTGCCTTTAAGTTTCCTGAGTTGGTCAAAGCACAACATGTTGAAGAGTTTATTGGTTACAAAGGTCCTGTTTATCCTGACTTAGTTAGAGTTTTTTTATTGCAATCTCATCCAAGATGGAAAAATGCTGGTATCTCGAGTTAAGGGTAAAATCATTAGGTTCAATACCAAAACCATAGGCGAAATTCTGAACATTCCTTTTAAAGGTCAAAAGTTTTGTCCCAACAACTTGTGTGAATGGGCTGATATCTCTAAGTATGATGCATATGTTGCCCTATGTCGGTTTGACAGATGCACAATGGAACAAAAGCGGACTCAGGCTGGTTCCAAATATGCCCAGCAACGATATGGAGTGGGAAATCTTACCGTTGATAATCGCTTTTTGCACTATTTCCTTAGCTACATTATGGTTCCAAAGGCTGGAAATTACTCCCAAATTTCGGCGTTTGAATTATAAATTATGAATTTCATGTATGAAGGTTGTCAACAAAATTGGGCATACTTTGTGAAGTCTGTTATGTTTGGATCCCGAGAGGCAATTGGATTACCATATGTGAAGGAAGTTTCCCGAATTTTGGAACACTTTGGGGTGGACTTCTCTGATGAAGTTATGTATACACCCACAAAATAGAATATGCTGGATCTGGGCGTCCTGCCTAGCATGCGGATAGTATGGAATGATCAACTTGACTCTTTTGTGCATAAAGGTGATTATGATCAACCATCTGATGTTGCTCAAGAAGACACTGCTGGACCCTCCAATACTGCTGCCCAGGCTGATGAAGATGACGAGGATACAGCCTCTGATGATGACTATATCTCCAATAAAATGCTCATGGCTCGCCTTGATTCTTTTGAAACCTTCTTTCAAACTCAATTCGAAAATCTGACCACTTCTGTCAACACTCGCTTCCAGAACATTGAAACTACTATTGCTCGCAACCATGACGAGTTATCTCAAGACATTAGTAGTTTATCTAACAAACTTGATCATTTTCACATTCCAACGGATTTTGATCGACACTAGGATTCTATTATAATTCGTAGTTTGTTTCATGTCTTAATTTATAGTTTGTCTTATGGTATGCTTTATGTACTAAGTTGAACTTTGTTAAACCCATGTTGACTATTTTGCTGTACTTAATTGAACTTGCCTTCATCCTTCGTTATGTCAATTTTTTATTATGTGTACTACTTTTATCTTTACTTGTGTGCATATTCTTGCATATATATATCTCTATATTTTTCCTTCTTTTTGATCATGTCAAAAGGGGGAGAAAATTTGGTATTGTTGTTGCCTTACAGATCTTGTAGGTTCTCAAACAATTTTTCAATTAATCACATACAACAGGGAGTAAGCATATACTACGGCGGAGCAATGGTTTGAATTACACAATCTCTCCACAACAATAACATTTTGTCATAATAAAAAAGGGGGAGAATGTAAAACTACATGGTTTTGATTGAGACAAAGATCAACAATTATGGTCAATGCAACAAGATCAAAAAGAAGATCAAATATCTTCATTAATAAGCTTCAAATAAAATGTAAAGGTATATCATACAAACCAATATTTCAATTACATGAGAACAAGTCATATTTACATATGCATATAAAGTATTTTCAAAAG
>NC_021163.2:28451926-28474133 GCF_000331145.2 Cicer arietinum | reverse complement strand
ATATATGTATTCGACTACAAACTTCTGTAGTCGAAGACAAAGTAAGTCAGTGACAAATTTTCACTAATCTGTATTCGACTACACACATGTGTATTCGAATACAAGGTGTAATTTTTGAATATTTTTGAACGTTACAAAGAGGTGTATTCGAATACACACATCCTGTATTCGAATACAACTGAAAGCAATACAATTTTTCAGATCCGGAATGGCTCCAAATCATTGTATTCTTTCATCAAACCTCTTGGATCAATGGCCACGGACCTGAAGAGATGTTTATGGAGTATAAACACCCCATAACTTCAGATCAAACAACACACAATCCTTGAATCAATACCCTGAACAATTTTGAACAAAATTCTGATATTTACAAAGAACTTGCATTTCATTTTCATATCATTCAGAAAGGTTCTCAAGTACTTGAAGTGTTATTGGATTGTTTATCAATATACCTCTCCTTATTCTTATTCTAATCATATTGTATCACTTGTAAAAGAAAGTAATACTTTCTTAAAAAGTAGCTTAATCTAAGATAGTGGTGTGCTATCTTAGGAGTGTTGTTAGAAGTTTGTAGCAAGAATCCCAGGGTGGGAGTTGTACATTTTCTGACAATTAGTTGATCAATCTCTTGTGATGTGCAAGAGGACTGGACGAACCCTTGGTTATAAGGGGAACTAGGATAAATCTTTGAGTTCATTTATTTACTGCACCTTACTATTAGTAGACATTATATTAACTCAGAAAATTCAACTACCATATCACTAAAAACAGAATGTATACCTTTGCCTGTTGAAAATTAGAGTGTTTTTGCCTTCCGAGGGAATGAACTCGGTATCTAGGGGATAAATACCACCTTTCATTCATTTCCACTACCAATTGTTAGTGGGTATAAATGACCGGTGATACTTATCCTCTAGTTATCGAGTTCGATTTCATGGGAAGACAAAAATTTGCTAATTTTTAATTGAAAAAAATGGGGCGAGAAGATCATGAGTGTAGTGCTAGTTAGAGGGGCTGACTTGTTACAACAAAGACACATTTTTGTAACAATCCAACCCCTATAACTAGCATTGTTATTCATGATATTTTCTTACCTTTTCCTCCGATTGAAAATTAGCGAGTTGGTGGTCTTTTAGAGGATTAAAGGATTTAGGTTAAGATTGAAATTATCTTTAAAAAATGAATTTTCATAAAGGATTTTATATTATTGTTCTTATTGTGTTAATTTGTTGTTTTGACTTGTGATTTTTGTTTATTTGTTGTGTATAAACGGTTTTGTTGTGTTGGTGAACATAAAGTTGATGTAGATGTTGAATTGGGATGATTTTTGTTGTTGCGGTTGTGTTGGACGAAAAATGTTTAATTAAGGGATGGATGATAATATATTTTGTTCTTGCATGTTATAGAATTGAAAATATTGATGTTATATATTGAACTTAATATCACGTCGATGTTAAATTTTAAGCTTTGACGCATGAAATGCTTTTAAATTTGAGTGTGGAAAGATGAAAAATTCATTAAAAACATTCAAAATGTGTATGTTCTGAAAATGAAGGTGGGCGGCTAACACTATAAATTAGTGGGTGTTTAGTGTTTGGCAATAGCTTGCTCGTCTTCAACAATAGTTGAGAAGTTTCCAGTAAGAGCCCAAACCATTGTAAAGGGTAATTTTTTTAAAAAATTGTTGTTTTTCCCCTTCAAATATCTGGCACCCATAAACGTTTTTCAATGTTTTATGCATTGCAAATCATTTTAAGTGTTGTTTGGATATCATGGTAGCATAACTTAGGTTTTAGCTATTTGTTTTAGCTATTTTATTTTTTATTTTTTTTATGTTAAAGGCTGCGAAAGAAGTGCAAACTTTGTATTATGTTTAAAGTCATGTATTTACACATACAATACGAATTAAGAGGTCAATTTTCCTTTCCAACTATTTGAGAAGTTCATCAACAAAGTTTTGCAAGAGTTGACATCATAAAAAAGAAGGAGAATATAATTTTATGGTTATCGTAGAATTGATTTAGTGGTTTGATAGATATAAATACTTAGTTTGTCTAGATTGATAATGTGTGTATGTCTTTGTTGATTCACATTTCTCAGTCATTTACAAATTCATTTGAATCATAAAAAGCTCCATATAAAGAAGGGATAGCTTTTGTCGGCATTATTATTCCAAACGCAAGCAATCGAGGAGATACCAATTGACATTGCGTTGAGGTTCTGCAAAGAGGTATTTTCAAGTTCTTCTTGAATATAGTTGTTCAAGTTGTCTTATGATTTAGATTCATAATTAAATTTTTTTGTTTATGTTTTCTTTTTAGTTCTAGCACTCTTCAGAATTTGACTGAATCAAAGTCATTTTATAAAGGATTAAAGCATATTAATTTTCTTGTGTCAAATCATCATCTATTTTTCAATTGAATTGATTTATGGCAATACCTTAAAAGTTTTCAAAATTGGTTTTTCAATACGACTAACTACACTAATCTATCACAATCAAAATATTTTTATTGTATGAACGATTAAACGGTAAAAAAAAAAAAAGAAGGAATCTTTTCAAACTCTTTCTATAGTCCATAGTCTTATTGACTATAAATATTAATTTCTAAAATATCTTCAAAAGTAGATAGTAAAATGTGATTAGATGTATTTAAAACATTATTGACCTATAAATCCTTTTTATTATATATAGTTTCGCCTATATTTTTTTTTTCTTTTTATGTTTTTTAAAGACTAAGTCTATATTTTATTATATATTAAGATTCATAATAATTGAAAGAAAATATTTTAAAAAATATTTTATAACTTTTTTATTTAAAAAGAAAAATAAGCCCCTTCCCTTTCTTCTAAAAACCCAACAGTTAAGAATGTTAATAGTGAGTTTCAATTAGATTTTAGATTGAGATTCAACTTATCCCAGTGAAAATCACCATACTTTAACGTCAACTTTGCTGCTACACACTATTAGAATCCTCAATTAAGTACTAAAGTTCAAAGTTTCATATATTTAATGTTCTGTTAATTTCAAATATTTTTTTTATTAATTTTTAAAATTTATTTTTCTTGAAAAAACTATTATTTTTTTTATAAAAAATGTCTAAAAAATTGAAATAATTCTTTTCTTGAAAATATTAAAAAAATTCAAAAAAAATATTTGTAAATAATTTTTTATCGGAAAATTTTGAAGAAAAAGTTGAAACAATATCAATATAATTTTTTCAAATTGTTTTTTCAAAACAATGGATTTTTTACCACTATATCCTAGTTTTTAGAATTGTTAACCAAAATGCCCCACTTTTCAATTTGGTTACCAAAATGCCCTACTTTTTAGGGCTTACTTGAAAACTCTCCCCGGGGGAGCTAATTGTTAAATAATAATATTAGTAATAATTATGTAATAGTAATAATTATATTTTATGTAATTGTTAAATGGTTTTATATATTTTATGTAATTGTTAAATAATAATATTAGTAATAATTATGTAATAGTAATAATTATATTTTATGTAATTGTTAAATGGTTTTATATATTTTATGTAATAGTAATTATTATTATTATTATTATTATTATTATTATTATTATTATTATTATTATTATTATTGCTATTATTCTTTAAAATTGTTATAGTTAAAAATAATTATAATTAAATTAAAAATAATTATAAGTAAATTAAAATAATTAAAAATAAAATAGAAAATTAATATTATAACTATTAAAAGTAATTAAAATTAAAAACAGTAAATTATATTATAAATTTAAAAGAAAATACATTAATAAGAAAAATTACATTAATAACATGAAACAAAATACATTAAATTGATTAAAAAGTTCAAATAAACGTGAATGAATATATTTAAAAAGTTTAAATAAATGTGAATGAATATATTACTTCGTCAACCATCATGTGATCAATTGATTTTCGGTATCCTTCTATGTCGTTATGAGAAACTTTATCGAAATTTAGCTTATGGTATTTCTTAATTTAATGTATTTTGTTTCATGTTATTAATGTAATTTTTCTTATTAATGTATTTTCTTTTAAATTTATAATATAATTTACTATTTTTAATTTTAATTAATTTTAATAGTTATAATATCAATTTCCTATTTTAATTTTAATTATTTTTAATTTATTTATAATTATTTTTAATTTAATTATAATTATTTTTAATCTAATTATAATTATTTTTAACTATAACAATTTTTAAGAATAATAGCAATAATAATAATAATAATAATAATAATAATAATAATAATAATAATAATAATAATAATAATAATAATAATAATAATAATAATAATAATTACTATTACATAAAATATATAAAACCATTTAACAATTACATAAAATATAATTATTACTATTACATAATTATTACTAATATTATTATTTAACAATTACATAAAATATATAAAACCATTTAAAAAAAAATTGAAAAATCCTTTTGGGAGGTCGCATCCCCGCCTAGCGACCTCCTACTAGAGGAAAAAAATTTGCTCTTTGGCAGATCGCTCCCCCAAATAGAGTTTTCAAGTAAGCCCTAAAAAGTAGGGTATTTTGGTAACCAAATTGAAAAGTGGGGCATTTTGGTTAACAATCCTAAAAACTAGGATATATTGGTAAAAAATCCCAAAACAATAGATAAATTTGAAAAAGTGGGTCCATAGGTCCCCACTTAACTCATAAATATATTATGGGTTTTTAACTTTGGGAATTTTAGTATTCTATCATGCCCCCACACCTAAATTTGCTACCCCTCAATCAATGTAAAAATACAATTTTGCCCTTTTGTAAAATCTTCAATTTTTTTTCCACTCATTTTCTCACATTCTCTTTCGAAACTTTAAAGAATTTATCATAACTTTCGAATATTTTCAAACTTTTGAAATAAAAAAAGTAAGTGCACTCAAATTTTTCATACCTTCGAAATAAATTTTTTCAAATTTTCGAGAGTTTTGAAATAGAAATTTTTCAGATTTAGAAAATTTTCAGATTTAGAAACTTTTCAGATTTGAAAACTTTTCAAACTTTCCAAAATTTCGAAATGTAATCCTTATTTCAAAAATTTAAAATTTCAAAAAATATTCGAAACTTTTGGAAGTTTCAAATTTTTGAAATAAGGATTTCATTTCGAAAAATTGGAAAGTTTCGAAAGTTTCCAAATCTAGAAAGCTTATAAAGTTTCTAAATCTGGAAAACTTCAAAAGTTTCCAAATATAGAAAATTTCAAAATTTTCTCTATTTCAAAAGTTTTTAGATTGCTTGAAACTTTCGAAAATCTAGAAAATTTCTATTTTGAAATTTTTGAAAAATTTTATTTTAAATGTATGAAAAATTCGAGTGCCACTTACTTTTTTTATTTTTAAAAATTTAGAAATATTTGAAAATTATGGTAAATTTTTTAATGTTTCGAAAGAGAGGATGAAAAAATGAGTGGTAAAAAAAATTAAAATTTTTATAGAAGAACAAAATTGTATTTTCACATGGATTAAGGAGGTGGTTGGTTTAAGTGTGAGAGTACATGGTGGAATACTCTGAAAATTTTCTCTTTAAGAATCTTAATAATAACATGTGAATTATGACTAATAATTACTGGAGTTACTAAATGGAGACCTATATTTACTACCATGAATAGCAATAGTTAGATCTCATTGTATTATTTTTGCTATCTTTTATCATAATGATTCCTTGAGTTTTCCTCAATCTCAAACTTCTATAGCTCTTTTTTTATCATTTATCTCCAAATTCCCAAATTACTCATACCTTTCATTTTCTTGGGCTTAACTTATGATCGCCACAACATTTTGGCAATTTGCTATTTATCTCGTTTGTAAGAAAATCCAATATCTATTATTTTGTTTCTGGGCACAATTTTGGGCTTTGTAGTATTGGATCTTCTTTGGGTATTAGACATTCCTTTGGAAACAGGGGCCTCAAACAGTTTGGTGATGAATTTGGCTTCCTGCAAATAAGTGTTTGGATGCATTGCACTGTTCAACATGTTAAATGTTCATAACAATCCTAATACAAACTCAGATTGATAAATTTCTCATTTCTGAGTTTGAGGAGGACCGTCAAGAATGTCAATTGTTTGTTACAATTAAAATTACTTAGAGTTATTAGTTAGTCACAATTAGAATTAGTAAGATAAAGTAGTGTGAAGGGTTTAATATTCACAAACCACTATAAATAGAAGTATTATTGTATCAATTTTAATCTTTTATCAAAATAATTTCTTATAAGTTTTTTCTTAAACTCAAACTTTCGAAACTCTTTTGATAATTTCTCCCCAAATAATCAAATTTCCAATTCAAATACACTCTTATTGCGAGTCAATCGTCATTACAATAGGTATTGTCCCAACTTTCTCTAGTCTTATTTTTTTAGTCCAAATTCATCTAGTATTTTCAATCACACCACTCTCATCTCATCTTAGTTTATTTTTGTGTTTCACATTTACATCTCAACACTCCATTCACAATATCGATATTGACATACTTTTATGATAAAATGTTCGCTTTAATTTATGCACTACTTTTTTATTATTACATAAAATTTTTGATTATTGAGGTTCTTTTTTGTTTGTTTATTATTTGACTTCGTTTATCTTCAAGAGCGAAATAGTGCAATTTAAACGTATTTTTACTATGAATTTGGACAAATTTTTTAAGTTTTATTTTGTTCTTAAAATAATGTCAAAAATTGCTTGCTTTTAGTACTTGATGAGAGAAAAAAACAAAACCGCCAATAACATATTTAGTTCTTTTATTAATTATTTTATTGATTAAACATTAAAACTTACTATTTAGTTGTATATATGTTATGGAAGTTGGTTGGTGAATGGTCTCATGGTTCCTAAGCCTGCTTTAATACCTTCATTTTAATTAATTGGTCCCTAAGCTTGCTTTCATACCATCATTTTAATTAACTTACATTTTGTAACGAAAATTTTGGGATTTAATATAAACATCTGGTTGAATGATTTGGGATCTAACAATCCATATGACTTATTCATTGCAGGGTATGCAAAACCTAAGGAAACTAGTGGGAAATGAGAGAATTGTCCTATCAAGAAGGAGAATGGGTTCACATGTGGAGACTACTGGAACTTTCAATTTAACCTTGAATAATGGTTTTGTTTTGAAATTAGAAAACACATTTAATGTACCAAGTTTTTCGCGAAACATAATTTCAATTTCTTGACTTGTACAGTTTTATGCATGTCAAATTGGCATTAAGAAGTTTAATATTCACGAGAATTCCTATATGTTATGGCATCAAAGATTAGGACATGTCTTCATAGATATATTTAAAAGGTTAGTCAAAGGTGGGGTACTCAATACTCTTGAATTTGTTGAGTTTGAAATGTGTGTTGACTACTTAAAGGGATAGCAGACCAACATTTCTAAGAATGGCACCATTAGGAGTTCAAACATATTAGAGGTAATTCATATAAACAAATATGGATCAATGCGCATGGTCAAGAATATTTTATCATCTTTATAGACGATTACTCACGATAATAAAATGAATCATTGGATGCCTTCAAAGTCTTTAAGGATGAAGTTGAGAGCCAATGGGTAAAGCAAATAAAAGTAGTGAGATCAGATCGAGGTAGTGAATAATGTGTTAGATACATTGAGAGAAGACAAACACATGGTCCATTTTCTAAGTTTCTTCAAGAACATGAGACTTTTACCCAACACACTATGCCTGGTTCTCCGAATCAAAATGGTGTTGTAGAAAGAAGAAAGTGAACATTATTAGACATGGTGCAGAGTATGGTTAGCAACTTTAATCTTTCAAAATCCTGGTGGAATGAGACACTAAATACAAATGTTTATATTTTAAATCGTGTGCCAACCAAGGTTGTCCCAAAGATGCCTATTGAATTGTTTAAGGGATGAAAATCAATTTTGAGGATGTCCGTTTCAGGTAAGGATTTATAATCCACAAGAGAAGAAACTGGACCCGAGGGACCATTAGTGGCTATTTCATTGGATATGTTGAATTGTCTATTGATTGTGCTTTCAATCTCACACAACTAGAATTGTTGAATCAAGAAATGCAAAGTTTCTTGAAAATCACTTGATTCATGAGAGTGATTAAATAAGGAACTTAGTTTATGTGCGTGATCATTCAAAGTCTCAACCTTCCACTTAGGTGATTGATTGGTTATCGTTCATAACATCACTTAAGATCGAATGGATGTTGATCAACCAATCATTGAGAATTCACAAAATGTTGATAATCTAGTATATCAAATTGGTCATTATATGCCTATAAATGATGATCAATTAGTTGAACAACATGATCCACAAGAAAATGCAAATCCAATATTGGGAAGATCTATTAGACCAAGAAAATCAGCTATCCATGATGATTACATTGTGTATCTACAAAAATCTAACTTTAATGTGGGAGTTGAGAATGATCTTGAACTCTTTGCACAAGCCATAAGTTGCAAAGAGTCAAAGTTGTGATATTATGCCATGATTGATGAAATGAGTTCGATGAATTTTTTTGTTTTGTTGAGTTACCTAATAGGACAAAGGCCATTGGTTGTAAACAAATCTTTAAGACTATGAAAGATTCATTAGGTAACATTGAGAGACACAAGGTCAAACTCGTTGCTAAGGGATTTATTTAGAAAGAGGGAATCAATTAGACACAAACTTTTTCTCCTATGTCTAAGAAAGATTATCTCTGTGTCATATTGGTATTAGTTGCATTATCTTGAGTTGCATCAAATGGACGTGAAAATAGCCTTTATTTATGGGGATTCAAAGGAAGTGGTTTTGAAACAACCTGGATGTCTCTCCTCTAATGATGGTGATCATTCGGATTGCAAACTTAAGAACGATAATAAATTTGATTTAAACCAATGCCTTAGAAATGAATAATGTTCATTATGCTTCTATTGTTGGCACCCTTATGTATGCTCATGTATGCACAAGGCTCGATATTGCATTTGCTGTTGGAACCTTAGGAAGATATCAAAGTAATCCAGATATTGACCACTAGAAAGATGTAAAGAAAGTGTTGAGCTACCATCAAAGAACCAACAATTTCTTGCTCATGTATAGGCTAACAGACAAGCTAGACATGGTCGAATATTCAGATTTTGACTTTGGTGGTTGTGTTGATTCTCGCAAATCAACATTAGGAAATATTTTTTTGATGGCCGGTGGAAGCCATGTTTGTCTCAACTATGGAAGCCATGTTTGTCTCATGTTTTTAGGCTACTTCTACTATGGAAGCCATGTTTGTCTCATGTTTTCAGGCTACTTCTCATGGTGTATGGATTAAAAGTTTTATTTCAGGGCTTAGAATTGTAGATTCTCTTTCTAGGCCTTTAAAAACTTTCTGCGATAATTCAGAGGCTATTTTTTTTTTTTTGGCTAAGAACAACAAAAGTGGAAGTCAAAGTAAACATATTGACATAAAATACTTAGTCATTAGAGCAATAATTAAATATAAAGTAGTGGTCATTCAACACACTAACACTGACTTGATGATTGCTGATCGTTTGACTAAGGGCATGCCGCCATTGTGATGTTTTCTTATATTCATGTGCAAATTTAGTTTTTGAGAAAATATAATTCATTTGGACCAAGAATAAACCTATGGTTTATTGATTAAAGTTTCGTTACCATATTATATGTACATGAGAAACTAAACATGTAGTAATATGTTGATGATAATACTCGAAACTAGAGGAACTATCACTATGATTCATGTGTTTGTTTCTTAAGTAAATTATTTAATTATTCATTAAAGCAATAATTAGATCCTATGAACTAAGTGAGATAATATAATAATATATCAGTTTAATATCAAAATTGATTAACCATTAAAACTTACTATTTAGTGGTCCATAGGTTATGGAAGTTTGTTGGTGAATGATCTCAAGGTTAATGGTTTTCAATGGCTATTATATGGATAATAATGACTTTTAATTCTTGATGGTAGAATCAAACCTGTAAATGGAATGTATTCCCTCATGTTGAAAAAAACTAGGGGAGTAATGTGTTGCTATCCACCATTCAAAGAATATTTCCAATGAGGGAGGAAATAAATGTAAAAGTAAAATTAGAAAAATTAAAGGTTGTGTTGAACATATTACTCCCTCATGTTTTTATTCAAGATGAGGGGATCCATTTTCCCTATAAATAGAGTTTGATCCCTAAGCTTACCTTCATCCATTTATTCAAAAAATGCACCATTTATATTGGAGAAAGTAAGAGTTTGGAGGAACAAAGGAAGTACATTCACAACAGTATAACAATGAAGGTCAATGGTGTTTTTGTTGGAACCAAGTTGGTTTTATACTTAGAGTTTTGATGTTAACAAAAGTATTTTATAAGAACAATATATTTGATTTCACAAAGTATGAAAGAAGTGTTGGAACCAGTTCATATTATACTTAGAGTTTTTATGATAACAAAAGTATTTTATGAGAACAATATATTTGAATTCAAATAGTATGAAAAAAGATTCATGTATTTGAAGAAAATCTAAAATAAGATTTAATTTTAATTTGTAACTGAAGAAAGTCTAGAATAAGATTTAATTCAAATTTATAATTGAAGAAAATCTAAAATAAGATTTGATTCAAATTTAAAATTGAAGAAAATCTAAAATAAGATTTGATTTATATTTATACGTGAATAAAATATTTGACCAAGTTGAAAAGAAGATATGGTCAAGATTTGAAGAATAATTGAAGAAGATTTGAAGAAGATTTGAGGAAGATTTGATCAACATTTGAAGAAGATTTGATGAAAATTTGATCAAAATTTATCTACAACAAAATATGAACAGAATAAATATGAATAATTTACAAATACAATCTGAACAAACTATGAACATAATCAATATGAAGGATTTACAAGCGCAATCTGAACAAAATACGAACATAATCAATATGAAGAATTTACAATCTCAATCTAAACAAGAAAGGAACAAAATCAATTTGAAGAATTTACAAATGCAATCTAAATAAAATACAATTCAGAATGAAACAAGGACTAAGTTGAATCCTAAATTTTAACTATAAATAGACACTCAAGGCTGAAGAAGAAAATCATTGAAAAGTAGAAAAGAGTAGTCTTAGAGTTCAAAGAGAGAAACACTTGTTCAAGTTAGAAATATTTTCTAAGTGTTCTTTTCTTAGAGTGTGAGATTTATTATTATTACTAGCTTTATTAGAAACAACTACTCAAGTTCCAATCTTTTGTATCCAACCCAATAGTGGTTTAGTTCCGTTTTCAGTCTGAGGTTGTCAGGTTGTTAGGAGAAAACGTGGCTTGTAGGGTCAAGGTGGTTAGTTCCTCAAAAGTATGAGGTTTTTAGGGTGTTTGAGAAGACTGACTTGGAGGGTCAAGTTCTTTGTAATTCAAGGTAATTGAATTAGTAGAATAAAGCCTTCTGAATGAGGGGACTTGATGTAGCCAAGTTAGTGCTGAACCAGGATAAATTTATGTGTCAAATTATTCATGATTTCATTGTTTGCTTTCTCTGAATCGGATTGCTTATTATCTAAGTAATTAATAAAAACCAATCAGTCATCATCAAATTAGCAAAAGTTATCAACTTTGTCAAACAGAATTCAACCTCACTTCTCATGTTTGCACCTTCAAGAAGATTCATATTTTTAATGATAATCTAACATAAGATTTCATTCATATTTAATATTGAAGAAAATCTATGACTAAGTTTACAAGAAGATTTGATCAATATTTATCTACAAGCAGATATGATTTATTTACAAGAAGAAATGAATTATTTACAGGAAGATATGATCAAAAATTCTTTACAAGAAGAAACACTCACAAAAAGATACATTTATTATTTGCAAAGATATGATTCAGATTTTGACAAAGGACAAAATACTGATATGCACTTAGTCATATTCCTACTTGTAAATTTTCAAGTACCGGTCCAACATTTTGTTCCTACCTAGATCAAAGCAAGCAATAGGAAGGAAGTTGTTGGAACCAAGTTGATTTTATTCATAGAGTTTTGATGTTAACAAAATTATTTTATGAGAATAATATATTTGACTTCACAGAGTATGAAAGAAGATTCATATTTTTTAAGACAATCTGAAATAGATTTGATTTAGATTTATAACTGAAGAAAATCTTTGACCAAATTGAAATGAAGATATGGTCAAGATTTGAAGAAGATTTAATCGAGATTTATTTACAAGAAGATATAAATTATTTATAAGCAGATTTGATCAAGATTTATTACAAGAATATATGAATTATTTACAAGAAGATTTGATCAATATTTCCCACAAGAAGACATGAATTATTTACAAGAAGATTTGACCAAGATTTATTTATAAGAAGATATGAATTATTTACAAGAAGATTTATTCAAGATTTACCAAAAAAAAATTTGAATTATTTACAAGAAGGTATGAATTATTTACAAGAAGATATGATCAAGAATTGTTTACAAGAATATACATTTATTATTTGCAAAGATATGATTCAGATTTTGACAAAGGAGAAAATATTGAATTGGACTTAATCATATTCCTACTTGTGAAAGTTTAAGAATCGATCCAACACTAGGTTCTCGCTCACATCAAAGCAAGCAATATGATAGAAGTTTCATCTATAGAATTTGCGAAAGCAATCTTAACAAAATACGAAAAGTATCAATATGACAAATTTACAAATTCAATGAACAAAATAAGAAGAAACTTGTTAGAAGCAACTACTCAAATTCCAAACTTTTGTATTCAAACCCGATAGTGGTGTTAGTGTGCTTTTAACAATTTGAAGTTGTCAGACTGTAAGGAGAAGAGTTGGCTAGTAGAGTCAAAGTGTGTGTGTTCCTCAAAATTATGGGGTTGTCACGTTGTTCGAGAAGACTAGCTTGGAAGGTCAGGTGCTTTGTAATTCAAGTTGTTAAATTAATGGATTAAATCCTTCTAAATGAAGGGTCTGAATGTTACGAAAAGTATCAATATGAAAAATTTACAAATTCAATATAAACAAAATAAGAAGCAACTTGTTAGAAACAACTACTCAAATTCCAAACTTTTGTATTCAAACCCGATAGTGGTGTTAGTGTGCCTTCAACAATTTGAAGTTGCCCAACTGTAAGGAGAAGAGTTGGCTAGTAGAGTCAATGTGTGTGTGTTCCTCAAAATTATGAGGTTGTCACGTTGTTTGAGAAGACTAGCTTGGAGGGTCAGGTGCTTTGTAATTCAAGTTGTTAAATTAATGGATTAAATCCTTCTAAATGAAGGGACTGAATGTAGCCAAGTTAGTAGTGAACCACGATAAATTACTTGTGCCACTTTATTCTGCAATCCTTAGTTTTGTTATTGCTTCTACTCCAAGTAAATCATCAAGTTTGATCCAACTTAATCAAATAATGAAAAAGTTATTAAGTTAGTCAAACACAATTCTACCCGCATTCTCGTGTTTGTAGCTTCAAGAAGCATCAGAGCTCGGTCTCAAGGCGGAGCACTCTACATTGTTTGAGGAAGGATCTAAGGGTTTAACATGTCTTGATTTGGTGAAGGAGCTGTTGGAGGAAACATTAACATACCACCTCTATTTAATGGAGAACGTTTTGAGTACTTGAAGGACACGCTGAGAAATTTCTTTATTTCACAAGTTCCTAAACTATGGGACTTGGTGGAATATAGTTATACAACTCCAAAGAATATTGATTGTATTGAGATTCCAAAGTAAGAGATGAATGCTAATCAGAAGAAGATGTACAAGAGGGATCATAAGTCTGTAACATTCATGATAAATGCAATCACTTTCAAGGAGTTTGACCAGTGCACCAACAAGGAGATAGCAATGAGTATTTATGATAGTTTGACTCTGATCAATGAAGGAAGCAAAGTTTAACCTCATAGTAAAAAAGAATGATCTATTCAAGATTGAAGAAGATGAAGACATTGAAAGAATGTTTTCCATATTCCAGACTCTAGTCTTAGGGTTAAAGATACTTGAGAAGAGTTATGCTACGTCTGATCATGTGAAGAAGATACTAAGAAGTTTGCCAAGAAAGTGAAGACCTAAGATCACTTCCATTCAGGAAGCAAATGATCTGAATGTTCTTAAGATCAAAGAATTAAGCTCTTTCAGATCACATGAAATTGAACTTGCAAAGGATGATCCTAAGAATAAGTAACCAACCTTGGATTTGAAATTGAAGCAAAGGAAAGCTATAAAGGCAACAACATAATCAGGGGATGGTGATTTAGAGGATCAAAATGAAAACTCGGGGAAAAGGGAACTGGCTTTCATATCCAGAAAAATTTAGAAGATGCGGCACAACAGAAAGTAAAATATTCCCCCATAGATATTCCAGGCCGTCCAATAGAGGAAAATATGATAAATCCGACAATAAAACCATCATCTGCTATGGATGCAATTAACCTAGACATATCAATTCAAAGTGTCCAAATCTGGAGAAAAGGAAATGTCAGATGAAAGATTCCAAACCCAAGAAGAAGTGTGTGATGGCTACATGAGATGATTTTGATGAATCCTCTAATATAAAGAGAAAATAGATTTGGCTCAAATGGCTCATATCAACTCTACCTCTGGATCCAACATGAATTCTAACTCTGGAAGTCAATCAATAAATGAAGAAATTGGAGTATTTTATGACTTAACTCGATCTGATTTAATTACTGTTATAAATTACTTCTTGAACAAGAATCACAAATTATCTTTAAAACTACTTTGGAAAGAAAATGCAAAACTAACTAAAGAAATTAATGTTTTAAAGAATCAAAATGCTGAAGTTAAAACCGAAATGCAACTTTGTAAATTGGTTTTGTTGAACTTAAGGTTGAAAAATATAACTCTAATATGTAAACATAGTTAAGCATCAACTCAAAATACGATATATAACTCTGATAAGCATGAGAAGTATTTAATGATTTTCTTGCTAATGGTATGGGAAGAAGCAAACATGCTTTTATGATTTATGGAGTTAATAGAAATGGTAAAAAAATGTCTAGGATTTGAAGAAACTATAATTGTACCTAAACTTATTCCCTTTGATATCTTGTGTACTGTTTTTTCTAAGAAAGTTAACTCCAAATTATTTCATCCCAAGTTAAATACAAGAAATGACAAGAAACCTTTCAAGACTAAAAAACCAGGACCCAACCAAATATGGGTACCTAAGAAAAAAATTGTCTATGTTGCAGATTTCATCAGTAATCATGTTTTCTTAGTTTTTACAAGTCAAAGACAAAACAACATTTATAAGATAAATCTGATTAGTTTAGAGAAATAAGAGGTTAAGTGCTTTATGTCATTAAATGAAGAGAAACTAATTTGGCACAAAAGATTAGGTCATGCAAACCTTAGATTAATTTTAAAACTGAATAAACTTCAATTAGTTAGAGGTCTGTCTAAACTTAGTTACAAAACTGAAATTGAGTGTGAAGCTTGTCAAAAGGGCAAGAAACCAAGGAACTCCTTTACCACTAAGAACTCAATCTCTACCTCAAAGCCATTTGAGCTTCTACATATAGATCTCATTGGGCCAGTGAAAACAACATCTCTAAATGGAAAGAAATATGGCTTTGTTATAGTAGATTATTACACTAAGTGAACATGGGTAAATTTTTTTTGAAGTAAGGTTGAATCTCACAAAGTGTTTATCACAATTTTGCAAACAAGTAATGAATGAAAAGTGTCTTAAGATTGTAACAATTAGTAGTGCTCATTGAGGAGAATATGAAAACAAGTTTTTGTGATGAGAATGAATTCTCTCACAACTTCTCCTCTCCTAGATTACCAAAAAAAAGGAGTTGTAAAAAGAAAGAATAGTTCACTTCAAGAAATGGCCAGATTCATGTTAAATGAGATAAATATTGCGAAATACTTTTACGCTGAAGCAATTAACATTGCATGTATATTCAAAATAGAGTCTTAATTAAGACTATATTGAATAAAACACCATATGAATTATGAAAAGGTAAAAAGCCTAACATCGCTTACTTTAAATAATTTGGTAGTACTTGTTATATGTTGAACACTAAAGATAACATTTGTAAATTTGATTCTAAATCTCAAAAGTGTACCTTCACTAAATACTCTAAAAGATCTAAGGCTTGTAGAGTGTTTAATAGGAAAACTCATATTGTGGAAGAATCCATACATGTTAAATTTGATGATAAACAACTTTACCTTGAAAACTCAAAGCAAGATGATGATGGTGTAGGTTTATCGGAACTAGAGGAAACAAATGAAGACAAACCAAATGAACCTAAAAAATCAGAGGATACAAGCAAATAGAAGAAGATGAAAAATCATGAGAGGATGAAGTTGATCAAGTCAAAAATAGTCAAGATAAGTCAAAAGGAATATTGGGATGGAAGTACAAGCCATCTCATCTTGAAACTCTAATCAATGGAAGTGCAAGCGATCCTTTCAGGACCAGATCATCACTAAAATATACCAGTTTGTTTGCCTTACTATCATCAATTGATCCTACCTATGTTGACGAAACATTGGCAAATGATGGATGGATTTTCACAATACAAGAAGAGTTAAACATATTTAAGAGGAATGATGTTTGGGATCTAGTACCTAAACCAAAAAATAACATTATTGGAACCAAATTGGTTTTCAGAAATAAGCTAAATGAGAAAGTTGAAGTGGTCAGAAACAAGGCAAGAATTGTCGCATAAGCCTATAGTCAACAAGAGGGCATTGATTATACTGAGACATTTTCTCCAATGGCCAGGTTAGAAGCTATTCGTATCCATATTTATTTTTCCGCAAATAATAACATTCATTATTTCAAATGGATGTTAAAGTGCTTTTCTTAATAGTTATATAAGTGAAGAAGTCTATGTTAAACAACCCCCAGGTTTTGAAAGTTCTGAATTTCCAAATCATTTTTTAAAACATGGGAAATCTTTGTATGGTCTTAAACTTCTTCATACTCTGCGAAGTCAAATATATTATTATCATAAAGTACTTTTTTTATCATCAAAACTCTGAGTAATAAACCAACTTGGTTCCAACAGTATCTTCATTCCATCTTGGTCAACAATGATTTTCTTTAAAAATAATTTTGCAGACGCGTTTTGATAATATGTCCTTTGGCCAATTCTTTATTTTCAAATATGATATGAGCAACTCTTCTAGAATGATATGATGCGTATTTTCTTCATATTGCATTTGGAAATTATTTTGCTAAATCTTCCTTCAAACAGTTGATTTGATTTAGGTGGGAACAATTACTGGGTGGTGTTCTTGAACCTTTAGAATTTTTTATACGACTAAGTGAAATGTATCTTGTATTAGAATCATTAAATTTCCATGAGAGGGATTCATTTTTCTTCATCATATTATAACTTGATTGTTGGAGTCAGATGTTGTATTCTCTGCTTTCTTGAGAGTCACAGGAAAATGCGTGACTTAGAATTAGTGGCTAGGGCATATCACATTTGTTTCCTTATTAGAGTCAGAGCAAATTTAGAGTGTGTTGTATATCAGAGGCAGCACTTTGGAACAAGTCGCAGTCATTAGAGTCAACAAGACATAAGCTTTAGAGGCAGACTTGAAGAGTGGCTTCAGACTTCAAAGGCATACTAAAATTACTTTTCATTAGAGGCATGTTCAAATACTATTCATCAGAGCATGTTAAAGTATTGTTCATTAGAACATGCAGATGTACTGTTCCTCAGAACATGCAGAAGTATTGTTCATCGGATGTTGCACACAAATACTATTCATTAAAGGCTGCACACAAATATTGTTCATTAGAGACTTGGGAAGTGGAGAAATAAGCTGAGCTTCCAGAGGCAGATGAATTCTTCAAAGGCAGTCTTCAAACTCAAACTTCAGACGCAAATGCACATTCTTTTCCAGAGCGTGCAAAACAAGATGCAAAACTCGAAGCCATTACAAAATTCAAGAGAGTTTCAGTGAGGTTCTAAGGTTTGAAAAAGAATATCAAAAGTGTGGGAAAATATGTGAGAGTAATCACTGTTTCTATTTTTGATAAAAAGTTTGAGTTTCTAAAAAAGAATAACAACAATTACCTTGCACGCGTTAATCATAAAGGCAACACATGTCAGAAAATCACTAAACTCATAAATTTCAAGAAAAAGTTATCCATATCTGAGATAATTGAATTTTAAGTGACTAGAGGGAGACGCAAAATTCAATTTGTCAGAGGCATAGCATACATTTTTATCCAATAAGTTAGTTTTACCAAAGGCAAAGGCACATAGGGATTCTAGCATCACTCCTTTATAAATTAAATGTTTAAATTTTTCTTTATAAAGTTAAATATGTCTTCAACAAGGGGTCTTGTAAAAATGTTTGCCCATTGATGATTAGTGTCAAAGAATTAAATGTCTATTGTACCCTTCTGGACATAGTCTATTATGAAGTAATGTTTAATCTCTATATGCTTTCCTTTGAATTTCAAATAGGATTTTTGGTTAAACATATAGGAAAAGTATTATCACAAAAGACAGGAATGTTACTCTCGTTGACTTTGAAGTCTTCGAGTTGATATTTCATCCACAACCCTTGGGTGGTGAAATATATTCTATTTTAGTTCTAGAATAGGCAATGGTTCCTTGTCTTTTTTCTGGACTTGGAGGTCATATTTTCACCAAGAAAGCTATTAACCTATACTTGGAGGATGGCTTATAACATAGACTAAAATTAGTATTGCATTTCATCTATCTAAATAACCTTTTACAGAATATCAGGACTATACGCAGTTAAGTAAAGAAGAGATCCAACCATAAGTTTGTACACCTTTTATTCCATCTTTTTACCTAACTAATCCTTATCAAGAGAACATGTGATATGCATAGGTGTAATCATTGGTTTGCAGGCATCCATATTTAATTTCTTAAGAAGTTCTCTAGTATATATGTTCTAATGAATGAATGATGCGTCTAAGCTTTGATGAATTTAGATTTCAAGAAAGAATTTTAGTTCTCCTATCACGCTCATTTCAAATTCATTATGCATTAACTTAGAAATCTCTTCATAGAGGTTGCCAATGGTGGAAAAGTTTCATTATAATTTATATCTTTCTGCTTACTACAACCTTGAGCTATGAGTCTATCTTTATTTCTTACTACTTCACCTTTCTTATTTAACTTGGTCCAATTGGCTTCTTTTCTTTGGGTTCGGGTACAAGCTACCATACATTATTTCTCTTGAATTGATCTAGTTTTTCTTGCTCGACCAAAATACATCAATCATTTGATAGAGCTTCGTATATTATTTTAGACTCTACTTCAGACAAAAGCTCGAACAATGATGTTTCCTTATAAGCAGACCTCGTCTTCATGGGATCACATGAGTTACCAATTATCAAAGAGTATGGATATGAAGATTTGTTGCTTCCTCTTATTCATTTGGTTCCTCTAATATTTTTAAATCTACAAAATCATCATCAAACTTTGACTTTTTATGGTCAAGTTATTTTTCATCTAATTTGATATGGATGGATTCCTCTACAATCAATGTCTCTTTTTTGTATACTCATAAGGCTTTAGAGCTTTTAGAGTATCCTAAAAACGTTAACTTTTGAGATTGTGAATCAAAATTGCCAAGATCCCTTTTGGTGTTTAAAATATACCATATGCAACCAAATTGATGAAAAAAATAATTGTTGGGTTTTATTCCTTTACATAGTTCATAAGGTGTCTTATTGAGAATAAATCTTATATAGATAATATTCTGAATATAACATGTAGTGCTTATTGCTTCAGTCAAAAATTGTTTTGCAACATTCATTTCTGGAATCATGGTGTGTGCCATTTCAAAAATGATCTAGGTGCTTGCCATTTGCTGATGTGTTCTAGGAGAAGAAAAATTGTGTAGAATTCCATACTTTTTACCACTGACAAAGGAAGTTTTCACTGAACTAAGTAAATGAAGGTGTAAAAGTTGAAGTGGTCTAGAAGTGGAAACAACATTCTTTGAAGGAAATGATGATTTAATTTGTTTCACTTTTTGACATTTCTCACATAAAACATCTTAGTCAAATATTAGATTTGGCAAACCTCGAAATAGGTCAAATCTTTTAAACTTTTAGATTAATCTCAAGTTGTCATGTCCCAACCTCTTATACCAGATCATTTGTTCTTTATTCACTAACATGAGACACTTTAATTCTTGTTTTTTAATTCTGATAACTTTATTTTGTATTGTTTTTCCACTGACAAGTTAAACATATAGATCCATATTTTTGACTAATCACCTTACATGACTTTTGATGGAAGACAATATCATAACCATTATCACTTAATTAACTTATGCACAAAAGGTTATGCACTAGTCCTTTTAATAGTTGAACACGTTTTAAAAAAAAGGAATAGAACCATTACCTATTCTGCTACACCCTATGATCTTACCCTTCCTTGAAAGCCAAGGTTTTGAACATAGAATTTTCTCATGTCATGTGTCTTGAGCATCCACTATCAAGGTACCATCATAAGTGTTTCAACTTTTTTGCAAAGGATATCTCTAAGGTATATTATTTTGTTCTTAGGTACCGACATTTGATTGGATCCGGTTTAATAGTTCATAAAGGTATCTTGTCTTTCCATGTTCTCAACATAGGACAAGTTATTTTATCATGACATTTCTTTAAGAAATACACGCAAGCATTTTAAAGTAAGTTAAACTTTGGAGTTTCCTCTAGTTCCTCAAAGACAATACCTTTTATGTTGTTTCTACTAACACTATAGATCATGGAAGCATATTTGCTTCTGTCAATGATATTCACTAAAAAATCTTGAAAGGCTTTTCAAACTTAACATAATTACAAGGTCTTACTTTTTATATTTTTGAGATATTATCCTTTAGAGATAGATTGTCTTATTGTATGTTTTCAAAATCTTTTTCAAGGAAACTGTACTTGTATGTTAAGATGGAAATAGCTTGTCTAAGGTTCTTTAGTTTTTAGTAAACACTGTGATTCTTGTTTAGAAACTCATTTAACATATTTATAGTAATTGCGAGATAGATCAAATAGTACCACAATTTCTTCATCAACATATTTGTTGTTAGAATCAGAATAAACCTCTTCCATTAGAGCCATATTTGTATGTTCCTCATCTTCATCAGAGTCGTTCTAAGTAGCCACTGGAATCTTCTTCTTTACATTGAAGCCTTTTCTTCAAGAATTTCCCTTCTCAAGCTTGAGACACTCTTCTTCTTTGCATTCATAACTTATATTTTTCTTCTTTTCTGATTTCTCTTTACTTTCTCTACTATGTGTGGATCGTGTTAAATCCATTTTGGGAAATGATTGCTTTTTGTTGTTCCACATGTTTGGGTTTTATTTGAAATGAATGATATCTCTTGAGCATCTAAGTCTTCACTATAATCTTCTAATTCAATTTTCTTTGAGTCCTCCTTAGGTTTTAGTACCATGGATTTTGCTTTATTTCCTTCGGATTTGAGAGCCATGAACTTTGATTTTGTTTTTAGTTCATCTTCAACTTATTTAATCTCATGGGATATGAGTGAACTTGTTAGCTCTTCTATAGGTAATTTGTTAAGATCATTAGCCTCTTGAATTCCAGTTACTTTTGTTATCCACTTTCTATATAGACTTATGAGGATCTTCTTAACATGATCATATGTAGTGTAACTCTTTTGGAGAACCTTTAATTTGGAGACTAGAGTTTGGAATCTAGAAAATATTTTCTCAATATTTTCATCTTTTTCCATTTGGAAGAGTTCCTACTTCTTATCAAGCAAATTTTCCTTAGCTTCCTACACTTGTATAATTCCTTCATAGTTGAGGACCAAGGCATCGAAGATTCTTTTTGGTTGTTTCCTTATTGCTGCATATTTTGAATTCTTTGAAGGTGATATCATTCATCATAAAAGTTCTATCTTTACAATGCATCTAGCATTGTTTCTTTTGATCAGCGTTGAGATCCTTTCTGGATATTTTAACACCAGCAATATCTTTAGGAGCTTTATACTATGTTCCAAAGTTAAGGATCATGTGAGATGTTGAAACATCTTAGTCGATCTTTCTAGTTTTCAAATATCTCCCTATCAAACAAATAAGGCTTTTTCACATTTCCACTTTTAGCTTAATCACTAGAGTTAGTCATGATAAAATGATCTTTCCTAAAACATGATTAACTGCTCAACCATGAGAGCGAGATCTGATGCCATTTGTAGAAAGAAAAAATAGAAAAT
>NC_021163.2:28419280-28451777 GCF_000331145.2 Cicer arietinum | reverse complement strand
GGGGGGGAGGGTTGAATTGTATTTTTTGTCAAAAATTAATTTTAAAAAATTAAATACTAGTGATGTTGAAAACACAAATATGTAAAACGATAAGTAAAGAGATAAGAAGAGACACCCATGCCAAATTATCCTAGTTAACCACCAAAAAAGTAGCTACATTCATTCCCTTCACAAAAAAAATATGCAATCCCCCATTAACAAATAATATGAAAACTCCACTAAACATCTTCTAGTCAACCTAACTGTGTTCAAATTTTCTCAACCTTTTAGCTTTGTTCGATCAAGTTGTTGAGGGCAGCGACACTATTGGGCCAAGTTACAAAAATGCTTAGATTCAGTTTCTAACAAACTCTCACACAAGAGTGTTTACACAAATGGCTCTCAGCAAGTATTTTAGGTTTCTCATCCCTTAGATCTATTACAAGATTTTTTTCACGAGCTTGTATCAGTGACAAAATACTTTTTCTTTTGTTGTTTTCTTTTGCTGCATTTTTCTTTCTTTTAGTGACAATCACAACTCCTTTTATAGAGAAGCTTTTAGTCTATTAGGATTTTTGATTGTTGTTGTGATTGCTTAAAATCAGCACGTGAAAAAATCACTCGTATCCAATCTTCATAGATATTGAGCCAACATTAAAATCCTTTCCAAATTCTTCATCATAATTGGTTCAACGTATCTTGATAGAAATGGCAAGATGGCCTTGTTGGAATATGAAGCATACCTATAAAGCGCCTACTTAACTAACTCTAAAGCTTCTACTTAAGTTGCCTCTAAAGCTCAAGTTTCGCTCGCTCTTATGACTGCAACTTGCTCCCAAGATGCTGCCTTTGATACGCAACATGATCTGAAGATGCAAAAAGGTGACGATGTCCATGTCATAATTTCTAAGTCATGCAGTTATGTCTCTGCCTCTGACTACCTGAACTAAGCAACACAACATCTAACTCCGATGATCAGGTTAAGTTGTGATGAAGAAAGTCAATGGCTCTAATAGAAAGTCAACGCTATGACGAAGACTAGATTGTTTCATAATTTTGATGGTCCAAGAATAGATTCTGATTTTCTCTCACTTCTCTTAACCAAGCGTATGAAAGAAGATTCAAGGTGAATTATTCTCAAGCACTATTTGTACATTATCGTGCATAATCATTCTAGAAGATTTGGTTAAAGATTCCTTTTGAAATTAATCAAGCTTCAATGGTCATATTCCCTAATCATATCTATCAAGGTTTATTTTTTGTGAAGATCTCTGGTGACCTCACATAAGGAAGATACACTCAAAAGATTATAGGAGAATTACTTTCAAGATAATCCCCTATTTTAGTGTGAAGTTCATCATAATCAATCCGCTCAGAAGAAGCAAAACAGAACCCAATTTCACCCCTATGTAACCCAATCTATTAATGGCTATTCTACCTTAATGACTTGTAGGATTTCGAGTTGAAAGTTGAGAAGACTTGACTTCTAGGGTCAAGATGTTGTAGTGCCTCAACGGTTTATAGGTTTCAGGTTGAAAGTTGATAATACTGACTTGTAGGGTTAGGTGTTGTAATTCAGATTCTAAATTAGTGGATAAATCATAGTGTTTCTTGTTGAAACCAAATTTGTTTTATACTTAGAGTTTTGATGTTAACAAATTATTTTATGAGAACAATATATTTGACTTCGATAAGTATGAAAGAAGATTCGTGTTTTTGAAGACAATCTAAAATAAGATTTGATTAAGATTTATAATCGAAGAAAATCTTCGAACAAGTGGAAAAGTAGATATGATCAACATGTTATCAACAACAAGATATGAATTATTTTCAAGAAGATTTGGTCAAGATTTATCACAAGAAAATATGAATTATTTACAAGAAGATTTGATTAAGATTTATCACAAGAAGATATGAATTATTTACAAGAAGATTTGATCAAGACTTATCACAAGAAGATATGAATTATTTACAAGAATATTTGATTGAGATTTATCTACAACATGATATGAATTATTTACAAGAAGATATGATCAAAAATTGTTTACAAGAAGAAACACTAATAAGAAAATACATTTATTATTTGCAAAGATATGATTCAGATTTTGACGAATGACAAAATACTTAATTGGAATTAATCATATGCCTACTTGTCAATGTTCAAGAATCGGTCCAACACTATGTTTCTGTCCAGATCAAACTAAGCAATAGGAAGGAATTATAATCTGACGAATTTGTGAAACTAATCTTAACAAAATACGAACAATATCAATATGAAGAATTTATAAACTCATTCTTAACAAAATACAAACAATATCAATCTAAATAATTTAAAAACCCAGTCTTAATAAAATATGAATAGTATTAATCTAAACAAAATACAAATATAATCAATCTAGAAGAACTGCTCATATTGGACTCAGAGATAAAGAATTGGCTAAAGAACATATTATCAAAAATAATCTTGTTTAGAATTATTTTTGAATAAGATCATTGTTGATGAAGTTAGGAATGAAGGTACAATTCATAATTAAACAAGGACTAAATTGAAGCCCTAATTTTTTCTATAAATAGATACTCAAGGGTGAAGAAGAAGATCATTGAAAAAAAAAGTATAAGAACTCAAGCTCAAAATTCATCTTAAAGTTCAAAGAGAGAAATACTTTTTCGAATGAGAAATATTTTTTGAGTGTTTTTCTTATAGTGTTATAGTCATTGTTATAATTATCTTATTAGAAGCAACTACTCTAACACCAAATATTTGTATTCAAACCTGAGAGTGGTGTTAGTGTGTCTTCAACAATCTAGGGTCGTCATATTGTGTGGAAAAGACATGGCTGGTAGAGTCAAGGTGTGTTTGTCCCTCATAAGTCTTGGGTTGCCACGATGTTTGAGAAGACTGGTTTAGAGGGTCAGGTGCTTTATAATTCAAGTTGTTGAACTAGTGGATTAAATCCTTCTAAGTGAAGTGACTAGATGTAGCCAAGTTAGTGGTGAACCAAGATAAATGTCACTTTATTCCTATCACTTTATCAACTTAGTCAAACACAATTCAGTCATATTCTCGTGTTTGCACCTTAATTTTTCCCTCTGCCCTATCACTTGGTTTTATTGATGTCTCTGATCTACAGTTAGAGGATAAGTCTACACAATTCAACACCCTTTTCTCGAGTTTTTTCACTTTAAGACTAGAGGATGTCATATGCTTCTACAGTTAGAGGATAAGTCTACTTTGATGAGAAAATGATATTTGAATGTTGATTTTATCAAATTGTTGAATTTATCAGATAGTTAAATATATCAAATGGTTGAAAGCAATATAAACAATGTACGATATAAACAATATAAGCAATATATGTCATTTATTCTTGATATATGTTTTCATATACGATATAAGGATTGAAAGCAATATAAACAATGTATGTATAGAGGAGTCAATATATGTTGTGCCACATGTCGGTCAGATCAAATTCAGGTATTCTTTTGTCAATAACATTTTTATATAGATTTTGAATCGTTATTGTTATTTATTTTTTATGTATGTAACCATCATTTGTAATTTTTGAATATTTACCTATTTTATGAGAATATATGTATACTATAATTATAGTCTTGTGGTATGATCTTACATTCAATAGCTTTCTTTGATAAAAATTTGTAAAAAGATAAAATAAAATAAAATGTTTATCTATTTATAATATATTAAAACAATCTCTCAACTATATCTATTGACACTTCATCTAAATTTGGCCACATCAAATATATGTTTCCATTCATCTTCATTCTTCCATTAATTTATATTTCCTTTTTAATCTTTATTTGTTTTTGCACCAATTTTATAACCGAAACCAATTCTCTCCCAACTCATTATTACATAATTATATCATATAATAAATTTGGTAACTCTCATTTGTCTATAAAAATCATTTGGTTTTATATAATAGAATTTTTTTTCTATACTTTAATATTTATAACTCAAATTTCATTTTAAATTGTTTTACTAAAGGATCAATCATATATTTTTCCTAGGAAACTTTCAAAAGGTTATATAATAAAAGACTTTTAATTTTTTTTTTTCATCTTAGAAAAGTATTATTTGGTTGAATATCAAATATGAGCACACAAACAATAACATATTGTGAGGTAATTTGATTTATACAAACTTTTACATAATTCTTGAAATACACTGGCTATTTCATTTAAATAGATTTCAAAAGATGATAGAAAATTTTAGTATATTACTATCAGAGATATTTTAGTATATGTTTATGTTAAAAGTGGTACTCAATTATGAAGCCCTTTGAGATAGAATCTGTTTTTGGTAGTTAGTTTTAGTTAGTTAGTTGTAACTACTTTGGTTTGTTACTCCTAAATTGAAAACAAACTATATATAAGCCAAAGCAAGCAAGACTAGCAAATATAGAACGTAGAAAATAGAATGAAAAGCTGTCATTTTGCAAACTATGAAAAACTAGTAGCATAAGTGCATAAACATTGTAACCATTTTCATCTCATTATAAGTGATAATTCAAGTCGGGTTCAACCTCCCAGATGTAGGAGTTTATCTGCAAACTGGGTTAACAATTGTGTGTGTTCATTTTAGAATTGAAAGGCTTAAATTCTGTTTGCTAGAAAACGGAGAACATTATTCGTTTTATAGTCTGATCATTCTGCTTTTCTTTACAGAAACCAAAGAACATTCTTGGTTTAGTTATTGATCAATCTCCGTTTTATTTCCAAACAATCTTTGATCTAAATCCAAGAACATTCTTGGTTTATTGACTCATTGATCTCCATTTTCAGAACAACTAGTTTCAGAGCACAGTGATTCAAAGAAAAGATGGCATCAACAAAGTATGTACTTGAAAAATTCGATGGGAAGAATAATTTTGGGTAATGGCGTCTCAAGATGAAAGTGTTGCTGGTTCATCAAGGTTTGATAAAAGCACTGGGAGGAGAGAAAGACATGACATCCACACTACCAGAAAATGAGAAGAAGGATATCATGAACAAGGCTCATAGTGCTTTAATCTAGAGTCTTAGAGACAAAGTTGTGAGTGATGTGTAAAAGGAGACCTCTGCAGCAAGTATTTGGCTCAGATTAGAATCTTTATACATGATAAAATCATTAGCGAATCGTTGGTACTTAAAACAAAAGATATATACATTCAAGACGCAACCTGAAGGTCAATTGAACATCATATGGATGAGTTTAATAAGATTGTATTAAAATTTTAAAATATTGATGTTAAATTGGATGATGAGGATCATACCCTATTGCTGATAAATTCATTACCAAGCTCTCTTGAAATTTGTGTGATACAACTCTTTGTGCTAGAGATTCTTTGTCATTAGAAGAAGTACAAGCTGCACTAATCTCCAAAGAATTGAAGAGGAAGTCGGATGGAAAAAAGAAAGTAGTGGTAAAGGATTTTTTGTTAAGGCTAAGACAGGGAAGAAGAATCAAAAACAGAAGAATAAGTTCAAGAATAAAGAAAATGACAAGTCTAAAATGAAATGTTTCATATGCAAGAAAGAAGGGCGTTTGAAGAAAAAATGTCCATATTTGAAAGGTAAGAAATGATCAAATAATGGTGATGATTATGGAAATGCATCTATAGCCTTTGAAGGATATGAAAGTACATAATTTCTTATGGAAAATTCAAATGAAATCATGGATGATGACTGAGTGCTTGACTCAAGGTGTTCATTTCACATGACGTCAATAGAGTTTGGTTTCTTGACTAGAAAGAAACTAATGGAGGCAAGGTGATTATGGGGAACAAATCAGCCTGCAAGGTAGTTGGAATTGGTTAAATCAAGCTAAAGCTGGAAGATGGAACCATGAAGATTTTGTCAAAGGTCAGACATGTTCCAGAGTTGAAGATGAACTTAATTTCTCTAGGAATGCTGGAAGAAGTTGGATGTTCATACAAAGCAGAGAACGACACTCTAAAAGTCATAAAAGGATCATTGATAATCATGAAGGGATCAAAGGATCATGGCATCTACCTTCTCAATGGTCAAGCAATGACAGGAATGGCAACAATGGCATTCCAAGCATCAAGCAAAGCCAGCATGTGGCATCAAAGGTTGGGACTTGTAAATCTAAGAGGAATGCAGGTTTTGGACAGGCAAGGTATGCTAGATGGGGACAAGATCAGTGATCTTGAATTTTGTGAGCGTTGTGTGTATGGAATGATACATAGGGCCAAGTTCTCTACACGGAAACATTGCTCAAAATGAATTATTGAATATGTTCACAGTTATCTATGGGGCCCTACAAAGATTGCTTCACATGGAGGTAACAAGCTTTTCATTACATTTCTTGATGATTATAGTAGAAAATTATGGATTTTTTTGCTGAAAAGTAAGGATGTAGCATTTAAAACCTTTAAAGATTGGAAGTTTATGGTTGAAAACAGAACTGATAAGAAGATTAAGACCTTAAGGACAGACAATGGTCTTGAATTTTGCAGTGAGGAGTTCACTAGTTTTTGCAAAACTCATGGTGTGAATGAGCATATGACTATAAGACACACACCTGCTTTGGGAGAAGTTGTCCATACAACTTGTTATTTGATAAATTTGAGTCCTTCTACTGCAATTAAACTCAAAACCCCTCAAGAGATGTAGACCGGGCATGCTACAAACTACAATCATCTAAAAGTATTTGGATGTGCTGCATATTATCATGTAAATGAAGGGAAGCTAGCCCCTCGAACCAAGAGGGGATATTTTTTTGGATATCCAAGTGGTGTAAAAGGTTATAGAATATGGTGTCCTGAAAGGAAGAAATGTACCATTAGCAGGGATGTTAAGTTTCATGAGGTTGAGCTATATAAGTATTTAAACAATGCTGCGAGTAAAAGCTCACATTAAATTGAAGATGAGAAGTTTGATCTTGAGGTGGAGAAAGCTGGAGAGAAACGGAGAACATTATTGGAACAACAACATACTCAACAAGACATAACTAGAGGTTTGATCTTGAGGTGGAGAAAGTTGCAGAAAAAAAGAGAACATTCTTGGTTTCAGCCACAAAAAAGGAGAAAGATAAACAGAAACCAAGAATGTTCTTGGTTTCAGAACAACAATAGGCTCAACAAGACAAGATTGATGCAAACCCAGAATAACATGCTATGTTTCTAGAACAGGAATTAGATGATTATAACCTCATCATGGACATAAAAAGAAGGAAATCAAAATCGACTCAATGATATGGATATGCAAACATGGTCAGCTATGCATTACATGCTGCTGAAGAGATCATACAAGAAGATCCCAGGAACTACAATGAAGCTATCATGTCTCAAGACAAAAAAAATGGATTTTAGCTTTGATTGAGGAGCTGAAATCACTAGAGAAGAACAACACTTGGGAAATCATACCTAAGCCAGCAACTCCAGGATTTTAGGTAGCAAGTGGATCTTCAAGAGGAATGAGGGAAATCCAGGAGTTGAACTACCCAAGTTAAAAAGCAAGGCTAGTAGCAAAGGGATTCACTCAAAGGGAAGGTGTAGACTAAAATGAAATATTTTCTCTTGTAGTCAAGCATGCATCTATAAGAATAATTCTAGCCATGGTAGCTTGGGTTGTGCATGGTTGGTTTTTTTAAAAAACCAAACCATACCCATTTTAAAACCAATATATGGATTTAGATTTATAACCAAATTCATTATTTGGTTTCAAAACCGGTTAAAATTTGATTATTTTTTAATATTTTTTTTTAAAAAATCATTTATTCATAATTTAAAAATCGGTTATTTAAAAAAAAAATTGATTATTCATATGTAAAAATCGATTATTTTTACAAAATGATAGCTCAATAAAAAACATACATCAACCATATAGTTACTAGCTTTCTCTTGTGATTAAAATTGAACATATTCAATTGTTTATAATAACTTGAGATTAAAACTGATTTATCACTAACTTCATTAAGACCATTGATTCTGATTCATACTAGTTCAATAAAATTGTATGTTACTAAAACCGTAGAAAATACAAACACTTGAAAGTTTACTTTCAAGACCGAGATGGACACCACCACCACAAGATTTAGTAAATTTAAAATATCTAATGAATTTAATATATTAATTTTTTTTCTTGAGCATTAAGTTAAGTTTGAGCAATATCTAAATCTCAATATCATTTCCAACGTAACATATTAATGTAACATTTTGAAAAAAATTCATCCAGTATGGTTATTTTAGTCTTCCTTAATCAATATTAAATAACTTAATTAATTAACTAGTTATCATAAAGTATGGTTGGTTAGTAATAAGCAATTGATTAAATAAAGTTAGTATTATCTCAATGAAGTTAGTAATAAATTATCGAAAAACGCTGTCGAAAGCTGGAAAGGTCGGTAGGGTGATGGCAAAATCAGAATCATTTTGGAGTTTTGGAGATTTAGAGTTTTTGGGAGTTGAGTGGATAAAAACTAGATGAAAACCAAATCCAAATATAAAACATAAGTGGTTATCCAACCGGTTGATAAATAAACTAGATTATAACCATATTATTTTAACCGAATATTTAAAATAGATTTGGGTCCGGTTTGGATTTCAGTCTCATAACCGAATTTTTTGCACAACCCTAACGGTAGCACACTTTGACAAGGAGTTAGAGCAGATGGATGCCAAAACAACATTTCTTCGTGGTGATCTAAATGAAACAATCCTAATGCGACAATTAGATGGCTTTGGGACTCAAGGAAAAGAGGACTACATCTGTTTGTTAAAAAGATCAGTCTATGGGCTAAAGCAATCACAAAGACAATTATATTTGAGATTTGATTCATTCATGCTTAGTCAAAGTTATGCTAGAAGTAATTTTGATTGATGTGTGTATAAAAACAAGTATCATCATAAACTTACATTTACTTGCTGCTATATGTCAATGCATGTTAATAGCATCTAAAAGTAAGAAAGAAAGAGAAAAATTAAAGGGCCAGCTGAAGAAAGAATTCGAGATGAAGAGCTTAGGAATTAAAAATCATCAGAATTAGAGAACAAGGAAAAATGATAATTTCCTAAGAGAGCTACATTGGAAAGGTTCAAAATAGATTCAATATAAGTGAATCAAAGGCAGTCAACTCTCCACTAGCAGCTCACTACAAATTTTCTTCAGTCTTGACACCAAACAAAAACCAAGAAGCAGAAGACATGAAGAATATACCATATCCAAGTGCCCTAGGGAGTATCATGTATGTTATGGTGATAGCGTTTCAGCAAATGTACTGAATCGTTGCAAGTAATAATTAAAACGGTAGTACCGAGTGTCGAACTCATGGATTGAGTTTTACTATCGAATTATATTTAATTACTGAAATTTAACAAAAAAGTATTCGAATTGATTAAAATAATATTTGAAATTAAGAACAGTAATAAAATTGATCTTTTATAATCAGAAAAATGTCAGGGATGAGTTTCACTTCGAATCCAACATTGGTGTTGAATTTGATCCTAGTTACTAAATTCCTTTATTGAATTATTACCGAATTCTCTTTATTATACTTGCCCTAATGTCTTAATGACAAAACCTTTAACTCCAAAGTAACCCCTAATACCTTAGTAGATTTAAGATTAGAATTAAGTATTACCGTATATGAATTCTCTTTTTAAACTATTGTCTCTACAACTAATTTAATTGGTTTCATGACCTGTATCTATCCATAGACTACAAATTCATGAAGTTCTCATCTCAAGAATTCGTAAAGTCCACTTCCGTTTCAAAATATGAATCGTAGAACATTTTAATGTTGATCAAGCAATAAAAAGCATTAAGCACAAATATGAGAAAAATAATTCAATAAACTTATTCATATAGCTAGAAATAAAATCAGAAAAATAAGGGTTTCATCTTGTTACACTCATCCTTAACAAATAGGGTTTAGTTACTCATGATAGAGCTATAAAAGATAGATATTAGAGAAGAATTACAAGAAAGATTCATGAATGATTCTTGATAAAAGTGCTCCAATGATGTTAGAAACGACCGTCTTTGAGTTTCTATGCTATGGCAGAAGTCTCCAATTTCCCAATAGTCAAAAAGATCCTTAAAAAGTGAAAAATTGTGTTTTAAATGAATGTTGTCGCTCCCACATGCCCCAGGCGCATAAATGCGCCTCAGGCGCCTACTGGCAACGCTGAAAGGCAAGAAATGCGCCTCAGGTGCGACTGTTGCGCTTCAGGCACACAACATCTGATATCTGACTTATACTGTATTTTTCCCCTCTTTAAATTTTGAATTTGGTTCTGGTAGCTTCATGAAAGTTGTAGCTATGGATCGTAGCTTTCATTTGCAATTGGTGTGACGCCAATTGGACGTCTAAAACTCTAGATATGGCTTAAATACTCCACATAGGTCTTGTTGATTTCTCACCAAAATTCAGCAGTGCACTAAAACAAAGTAACAACGCAAAACTCCGAAAAATATCTACTTAATCAAGGAAATAAAAACATAAAAATTTCATTAAATCAAAGAAATAAAATTAACAAAAATTTATCAAATAAATCCTGAAATTAACTAATGAATAAAAGATAAATAAAACTAAAAAGAATAAAAAAAAATATGCATATGATGAAGAGTCATCATATGGTCTGCTCAAGACCAAACATTTCTCATGTTGTAAGTGTCCCAAGCAAGTTTATGGGAAATGCAGAAATTAGCCATTAGCAAGCTATCAAATGGATTCTAAGGTACCTAAAGGGAACTCCAAGCATGTGTGCATGTGTTTGGAATACAACAAAAGTTTAGAACCATCAAAACCAGTCCAAGAATTTGTAGACTCTGATTTTGCTGGAGTTATAGATAGAAGATCTTTTATAGGATATGTGTTCACTGTGTTTAAAAACATATTAATTTGAAAAGCTAATCTTCAACACATAGTGGCATTATCAACAACAGAAGCAAAATATGTTGATATTGCGGAATCTATGAAAGAAGGAATTTGGCTGAGAGGATTGATCACTGAAATTAGTGTTAAACAATAGTCAATTTGCATAAATTGTGACAGTCAAAGTGCCATTCATTTGAATGAAAATCAAATGTATGATGAAATAACCAAGCATATAGACATCAGGTTTCATTTCATCATTGGATGTCATTGAAAGGGTGAGATAAATATTGAAAAAGTGAACACAAGTGACAACCCAGCTGGCATGTTTAAGAAAACCTGTCACACTTAGCAAATTTAAACACTGTTTGGATATACTGCAAATCAAGTCCAGAAATTGAGATCAAAGATTAAGAGGATCTGATTTGAAGAATTAGAAGTTGAAGCTTCTCATTTGGTACCAAGGTGGAGAATTGTTAAAGGTGGTACTCAATTACGAAGCCCTTTGAGAAAGAATGTATTTTGGGTAGTTAGTTTCAGTTAGTTAATTGTAACTACTTTAGTTTGTTACTCATAAATTGAAAACAAACTATATATAAGCCAAAATAAGCAAGGCTAGAAAATATAGAACCCAAAAAATAGAATGCAAAACTGCAGTTTTGCAAACTGTGAAAAATTGGTTGCATAAACATTGTAATCATTTTCATCTCACTATAAGTGATAATTCAAGTCGAATTCAGCCCTCCAAACGTAGGAGTTTATCTCTGAACTGGGTTAATAATTGTGTGTGTTTATTTTAGAATTGAAAGACTTAAATTTTGTTTTCCAGAAAATGAAGAACGTTCTCTGTTTTACAGTTTGATCATTATCTTTTTTTTTTTTTTTTTTTATATATAGAAACCAAAGAACATTTTTCATTTAGTTACTGATCAATCTCCGCTTTACTTCCAATCAACCTCTGATCTGAAACCAATAATATTCTTGGTTTATTGACTCATTGATCTCCATTTTCAGAACAGTTTATAAAATACAAAGCAAAAATTAATTAGTTAAAAGATAAATATTTTAACTTCGATTTTTTAAAACCATTATCAATTATCTTGAACACATTCAAAAAAATGTGATAGAAAATTACAATAAACATCATACTAAAGATAATTACTTTTTAGTTTTCTCTAACGTACATAGATTAGACCGTCTTGCACCATGCATAAATTTTATTTTCCACAGTTGGATCATTAAGTCTCGTAATATCACATTTGATCCAATGATAAAACTTACTAACCCAATGGTCAATAAATCTTTTGTGCATGATGCAAAGCCTACCTCACTTGTGTAACATAAATTTTCTCTACTTCTAATATATCATTCAACAACTATTATCTCCTAATCATCTTTGCATCTAAATTCAAATAGTAATGTTTATAAAGTTAAAGTACAATTTAATCTTAATTTGATATCTCAAATCTTAATATATCAAATGTTACCGCACAAATTGTGGGCCAATATCTAGTTTTCCATTGTTAGTTCTTCATTGAATTTTTCCTTGAAAATTGGCCTCAATAGAGTTTCCGTTGGATAATCTCACCTCTATAGCATTTATTTTACTATACATAATATACCAATCAAAATAATAACAAATGTGATGTGTGGTTCCTCTATCCAAACTCAAACTATAGTCGTTTTAGCTACAATCCTCTAATTGATATTTTCATCATAACTAAATAAACAAAAAAAAAAAAACAACTATCTCCTAATTGTATTTTCTAATTGTGAGGATTAAATTGGCAGGCAAAGATTTATATTAATGACTATCTATTTTAAAGTAGAATAAATTATGAGTAAATTCGAGCAATAAGAAGCATTGCAACAAGCATATGATAATCTACAATATAAGTCAAAGCTTTAAAGACATAGGAAATAAAATTCAATGATTGACCCCCTAATCACAGGAAAATAACAATACTAGAGTCAAGAGCTTCATTGATCATCCGACTTAAGACCAAAGAAGAAATCTTTAAATGAAACCTTGCTTATGCCAAACTCTTGAGCCCAGAATTGTGAAGAACTCAACATCTTTGCATCCTCTTATAACTAGAAAAGATAGACACATAAATCAATGTAATGCTCTGAATAATCTTTTGAAGTTGTGTCTCACTCTATTAAATGCGCTTTCAATGCACCTATGTTGAATCTAATTACAAGTTCACTCTGATGATTATGCATCTGATAAATCAGGTAAACTATTTAACCATCACGTCGACACTCTAACAAAGTCAACACTTTGATAAAGTCAATGCTCTGATATGAAGTCAACATTGGAACATCATCTACTCATCATAATGGACTAATCCACTAACTAAAGAAACACATGACATCCTCTTATAATGTTATCCTATGATATTTGTCTTCCAAAATCGACTTATGCTAAATTAGGTATGAAGGGATATTTAGATATATCTTGAAGGTTGATTTGTCTTAAATGTTGATTCAAGATATCCAATGATAATATCCTCAACAGATACATTCCTTAGTATTTAATTAGAAACCAATCAATATGAAACGTACCAGGAATGAAAAAGACATTGTGTTAAGAAACATCTATGTAAAAGTCTATAACACATCAAAAGAAAAGAATGAATAAAAAATCCTCACAGTAGAGAGTTATTGTAATTGATATAGGACTTGCAATGTAATATCCTCTCAAGGAGAATTGGAATCAATTGAAACTGGCCTTGTATCAATTTATACACAAATTAGAACTGATGTAAATTAGCGCAATAATGGCAACAACTATTTCATCCATAAAAGGTACCTAAAGAGCTATAAAAATACTTACGAACCTCAACGATAGCTTGCTAGAAAGTTGGGAAGGGTGCTAATGGTAACTTCCTGGAGAAACATAGGAAAAATACTAAAAGCCTAAAGAGGAAAATTAAATAATACTTGTATGCTATTGGTTAAATAGTGGATTAAGTTATCGACTGTATTAAGGCAAAATCTCTCTGATAGGAGAGGACTAGATGTAGCAATAGGTTCTGGTGAACTAGTATAAAATTCTTATGCCTCTTCTCCCTCTCTCTCTCTAACATTTTAATCTAAGTTCTTTATGATTCAACATTGTTCTTACTTACGCTATTATATAATAACAAGTTGAATGATTTGATAAACTATATATCTTTTTGGTTAAGCAACTCAAATAATCAAAATCTTGTGTTCCTTTCTTGTGTTTTCCAACACCTTCACTAGATGTATATATAGTGTTGGTGGTGAACTAGGCTAAATTGTTTGTGTTGTTTCCTTTTACTCCTTTTTACTTTCTTTTCATCTTTTAATCTCTCTTAAATTTTGAGAAAGAAAAGATTTTTAAAACACAACTCAAATCTCTCTTTCTTGTGTTTTACATACGTTCAATTGCATCAAAACTTGATCTCTTGGCTAAGCATTTAACCATGATTGAGAAAAGATCCTAAAATTTTGTGTAAGTTATTATCACTAACTCTTTTCATGAAGCTTCATGTAGAAACATCAATATACCACCATTGTTTGATTGAGACAAATTTGAGTGCTTGAAAGATAAGTTGAGAAATGTAAGACCCATAATTTTAAAGTACCCTTTTATGTATTTTTGGTGTATTTTGGATTTTGGCTCGGAGGCTTTTTAAGCCAAAGTTAATAATATTTTGGAGTTTTATAATCAAAAAGATATTTCGATGCCAATTAGAATTTCTCGTCGATAAATAAATTGAATTTAACTGCGGAAAATCCTTTACGGAGAATTTGAGGCGTTTCGGGTGAAACGGTAATTTAATAAATATCTAGATTTTGAGATATTTGTTAAGTTATATTTAGTATATTTATATATGTTTGTTTGGAGGGAAAAAGAAAGGAAAACTAGAAGGAAGGAAAAGGAAAAAAAAAATAGTATATAAAGGAAGGAAGGAAAAAGGAAGAAAGGAAAAACAAAGGAAAGAAATAGAAAGGAAGGAAATTTCCAATTTTCCATCTCCTTCCTCTGAATCTCACGCGAGCCAACCAAATTTCATCCTTCTCCATTTTTCGTTTTCGTTGCTTCCTTTTCTTCAAAGCTAGTGACCCAAGGTTGGGTGAGAGTTAGATCAAGGTTTTCGCAACTCCACTCTTCCTCTTTGAGTCGAAAACGAAGAAAAACGGTTTTGAGATCCAAACACAAACCCCTCCGTTTCTTCTGATCCGAACCTCATTTCTCGAAGAGACAGAAGGGAAAGTTGGTCACCACCACGCTACGGTGCTAGTGAACTAATATGTAAGCGGCGTTGCGAGCGGAAAATTTACCGGAATTACTCGCGGTACCGGAAACGCGCGTTAAAGCTAACGTTGAGGTAAGGGCTCCTTCCAAACTTCTAGTTTGCATTAGGGACTCATCTGTGGTTGTGTGGGAAGGAATTTGTTAGGGTTTAATGTATCGATTTGGGGAAAAACGAAACTAATGCGTTATGGGTAAAACCTTAGAGTTAGGTTTTGTTTATATTGATGAATGGTTCGTGGTAAATGAATTTGAAGTCATTGTGTAAGATTTTGGGTAAATGAAACTTGTGTGTTTTGAGTAGTGGATTGTGTCGATTTGTGTTCGTTGTTTTTGACATGCTCTTAATTGATATTGATGAAATTTGATATGTGTATGGTTGGATTTGTGAATAAATGAATTGATATGTTTTGATGTGAGAATTTGTTGAGTTTGTGTTGTGTGAAATTTGAAAACCATTAAGTTAAATGATTATTAAGAATGGGGAATCTCTAAATGTCTCGTTTACTTAATGTGCGTTTGTTTGTGAAAAATCGTTTAAGTTAACTGGGCGTTAAGAATGGGGAATCTCTTAATGTCTCGGTTACTTAATATTTTGTTTTGAAAACCGTTTAAGTTAACTGGACGTTAAGGAGGGGGAACCTCTTAATGTCTCGGTTACTTAATATTTTGTTTTAAAGAAAAATCGTTTAAGTTAACTGGGCGTTAAGAATGGGGAATCTCTTAATGTCTCGGTTACTTATTATTTTGTTTGGAAAATTGTTTAAGTTAACTGGGCGTTAAGAATGGGGAATCTCTTAATGTCTCGGTTACTTATTATTTTGTTTGGAAAATTGTTTAAGTTAACTGGGCGTTGAGAATGGGGAATCTCTTAATGTCTCGGTTACTTAATGTTCGTTTTTGAAAATCGTTTCAGTAAATGAGTATTAAGAATGGGGAATCTCTTAATGACTTATTTACTGAATGTTTTGTCTTGAAAATCGTTAAGTTAAATGAGAATTAAGAATGGGGAATCTCTTAATGTCTCGCTTTTTTATGTGTGTTTCGGTAAATCGTGCTGACCCGGGATAGGTGGCACCTTGGTAAACAGTACGGGCCCGTGATAGGCAGTACGTTTACGATTTACGTTTGGTAAGTCGTGCTGACCCGGGATGGGTGGCACCTCGGTAAACAGTACGGACCCGTGATAGGTAGTACGTTTACGACTTACGTTCCTGAGGGAATTGTGTTTGGTAAGTTGTGCTGACCCGGGATAGGTGGCACCTCGGTAAACAGTACGGACCCGTGATAGGTAGTACGTTTACGACTTACGTTCCTGCGGGAATTGCGTTTGTCCGTGAGAGACTGCGCAGGGGTTTGTCCGTGAGAGACTACGCCCTGGTTTAAGTTAGATGAGAATTAAGAATGGGGAATCTCTTAATGTCTCGTTTACTCGTGTATGTTTTGGTAAGTTGTGCTGACCCGGGATAGGTGGCACCTCGGTAAACGGTACGGACCCGTGATAGGTAGTACGTTTACGACTTACGTTCCTGAGGGAATTGTGTTTGTCCGCGAGAGACTACACCCTGTTGATTTGTGAACTGTTGGTTCATTTTGTTTGTGTAGTAATGTGTTATAAATGCTAAGTGTTATGTTTTGGAATTTGGTGATAACATGTTTGATTGCAATACCATTTCGAAATCCATGATGTCGTAGTAATTGTGTTATCAGTGTTAAGTGTTAAGAATTGGGATTATGCATGAATGTGATTGAGTTAGTTTATGAATTTTTGAAAGAATACACAGGTAAATCGATTTCCCAATCGATTGGATAGTAAACAGGGACTTGGCCAAATGGACAAAATCGATTAGCCAATCGATTTTGTAATCAGTTTTTCGAAAATCATTTACGAAATCGATTGCCCAATCGATTGGGCCTAAGTCAGGGACTCATCCATATTCGACCAAATCGATTTGGAAATCGATTGGCCATTAAGTCAGGGGCTCAGCTATCCTGTCAATCGATTGCCCAATCGATTGAATCAAGCCAGAGTTCAAAATTTCACTAAAAACCTTCAGGAAATCGATTTGGAAATCGATTGGTATTAAGTCAGGGGCTCAGTACTCACTCAATCGATTTCCCAATCGATTGATTTCAGCCCAGGATTCTGTTTCATCAAAATCCTTCACCCCAATCGATTGCCTAATCGATTGGCTCAGTGAAAATCCTCAGTTTTAGTTGTATGATTGTTTGCTCATGAAACTATCCATGTCTTGATTTGTTATGTTATAATTAGGGGATTGAGAACCTCATTTTACTTTCATTTTAACTGGCAAAGTATTGTATGAACTTTTCGCATATTGAAAATCCTGCTAAGGTGCATGCTTAGTTGAAAAGTTATTTTTAGCATTTAAAACTTAAATGTTATGTGTTAACTGTTATTTTCGGTTGGTGACCTTTACAATTATTGTGGAAATCTGGGCTTTGCCCTCAGATGAGAGTCAGGACGATCCTACCGATTCGTACCCTACGGACGGGAATGGAGATGGGAACGCTTGACTGCAGCTACGTTAGGAGAATCTCACGGGGCGCGTGGAGATCACTCCGGGTGTTTAGTTGTGTTGTAAAATGATCAGATTAGGTTGACATAGAGGGATCAGATGTCTTTCTTTTGTATTGCATTTATTTTAAAATGGAAGACTGTACCTATACTAATATTGTCAGCTTGACATGTTATTTTCGATGGGTTACATGTACCATTTGTTGTTGGGTAAATGGTTTGGATTTATAATTGGAGTAACTTTTCCGCTGCCTGTAAATTATAATGACTCAATTATTTATCCAAAGGCATTTCTTTATTTCTTTCTCTGCTTTATTTTAAATTCTTTTGAAAAAAAAATATACCCTCGCTTTGAAAAACGGGGTGTTACATTGTGGTATCAGAGCTTTGGTTTGGTTTTCTTTGGGGGCTGTGGAACCTTGGTTATAGATTGTAGGTCAACCTATAGGTTGAGAGTTGTTATCTGATCATGTGTCGGTTTAGGTGGTTTGAGTTGTCAAGTTCATAATAATTATTATGTGCGGTTGTGGTCGGAAGTTATTCTTAGAATTATTGAAGTAGTGTTAAGACTCTACTTGATGATGGTTTTATAGGGAAACCATGCTGCCAAGGAGGAATGACGTTCCGAGAACCAATGCCAGTAGGAATGATCGAATGGCGGAGGCTATGAATAACATGGCTGCTTCTGTTGCTGCACAGACTGCTGCCAAGACTCAACGCGATCTCGAAAAGAGGGGAAGAGAGATCCGTGCTGCAGAGTCAAGAGGATTAAAAGACTTTCGTCGTTACAATCCTCCCAAGTTTGAGGGGACTGAGAATTCAGAGAAAGCAAATCAATGGATCCAAGAAGTGGAGAAGATCTTCGAAATGATTAACTGTCAGGCGGGAGTGAGGGTCAACTATGCCACTTATATGCTACTAGGAGATGCTGAGTACTGGTGGAGGAGTACAAGGTCGTTGATGAGATCAGCTCACGAGGAGGTGAACTGGGAATCTTTCAAAGGGAAGTTTTTCGACAAATACTTCCCGATGAGTACCAGGACTAGACTGGGTGATGATTTCCTGAAACTACATCAGGGGAACATGACCGTGGGCGAATATGCTGCTAAGTTTGAATCACTATCAAGGCATTTCAGATTTTTCCGTGAAGAGGTTGACGAGCCATTCTTGTGTCATCGTTTCCAAGACGGACTAAAGTATGAGATTCAAGACTTTGTCTTACCCTTGGGAATTCAACGTTTCCAGGTTCTTGTGGAAAAATGTAGAGAAGTTGAGGATATGAAGAATAAGAGAGCTAGCCGAGGAGGGAATTTTAACTCAGGAGGACCTAGTCGGGCGAAGTATCAGAACAACGGAAAATAGGTTGCTAAATCTTATAATCGACCACATGATAACAATGGGGGACGGGATAACCCAGGGAACCAAGACCTTGAGAGGCAAGTGGGACAAGGTATACGATGTTTCCGATGTGGAGGAGAAGGACATTATGCTTATGCTTGTACCTTTAACAGTACTACTTGCTACAATTGCCATAAACCAGGGCACTTTGCAAGGAATTGCGAGGCCCCGAAGGTGGAACCAATGGTGGATGTAGCTAGGATTACTCTTCCTACTGCTAGAGGACAGGTGTATTGCGTCGGCGCTGATTTATCTAGCGATCTGATTCAATATGACAGTGCGATTACAGGTAACCTCCTAACTACACTTTCTGATTCGGGGGCAACCCATTCCTTCATTGCTATGGATTATATAAATTGTTTGAAGTTGTCCATGTCTACTTTACTGCTAAGACTTCGACATTAAATTATGCATGCTTACTTGCCAAATAACAATTCAGAATAGGGACTTCTCGATTAATTTGATTGTTTACCTCTACAATAACCCAATATCATTCTTGATAGGAATGGGAAGCCCTATCATTGGGTAATGATACATTGTACTCAATGTGTCAGCGTCATACTTAGTGTTTAGGTTTGGTACTAGGTGGATGCTCCGTACAAGGTGGAACATCAGCGACCTGCTGGGGTGTTGCGACCTTTAGAGATTACATGGAGTACCATCGAGTATTGTATCAGACCGTGATCCGAAGTTCACATCACATTTTTGGGAGCGCACTTATAAGGTAGATCAGCTAACGGAGATCTACATTGCCGAAATTGTGAGGTTACACGGGGTACCATCGAGCATTGTATCAGACCGTGATCCGAAGTTCACATCGCATTTTTGGGGAGCATTGCACGAAGCGTTGGGAACGAAGCTACGATTGAGTTCAGCTTACCATCCACAAACGGACGGACAGACTGAAAGGACAAATCAGTCCTTGGAAGATCTGTTGAGAGCATGTGTTTTAGATGATAGAGGAAGTTGGGATGATGTACTTCCGTTGATTGAGTTCACTTACAACAATAGTTTCCACGCAAGTATTGGAATGGCTCCAGATGAGACTTTTGTGGGCGCAAGTGTCAAACGCCCTTGTGTGGGTATAAGGACGGTGAAAATATGATCGTCGGACCAGAGATGGCGCAACAGACTACAGCTAAGGTAAGGAAAATCAAGGAGAAAATGAAGACTCCACAAGGTTGTCAGAAGGGTTACGCGGACAAGCGTCGCAGACTTTTAGAATTCGAACAGGGTGACCATGTATTTCTGAGAGTCACACCTACTACTGGAGTAGGTAGAGCCTTGAAATCGAAGAAGTTGACTCCGAAATTCATTGGACCATATCAGATTTCTGCACGAATTGGGCCGGTTGCTTATCGGATTGCATTACCTCCGATACTGTCCAATATCCATGACGTGTTTCATGTGTCGCAGTTGAGGAAATATCTCGCAGATCCATCTCACGTGATCGAACCAGACACAATCCAGCTAAAGGATAACCTGTCGTTCGAAGTACCACCCGTGAGAATTGATGACAGGAAGATTAAGCGGTTGAGGACCAAGGATGTTTCGTTGGTCAAGGTGATCTGGAACCCAATTACTGGAGATGCGACTTGGGAACTGGAGAGCAAGATGAGGGAACAACACCCAGAGTTATTTATCGATGCATAGTTTCGAGGACGAAACTAATTTTAGGGGGGGAGTAATGTAAGACCCATAATTTTAAAGTACCGTTTATGTATTTTTGGTGTATTTTGGATTTTGGCTCGGAGGCTTTTAAGCCAAGGTTAATAATATTTTGGAGTTTTATAATCGAAAAGATATTTCGATGCCAATTAGAATTTCTCGTCGATAAATAAATTGAATTTAACTGCGGAAAATCCTTTACGGAGAATTTAAGGCGTTTCGGGTGAAACGGTAATTTAATAAATATCTAGATTTTGAGATATTTGTTAAGTTATATTTATTATATTTATATATGTTTGTTTGGAGGGAAAAAGAAAGGAAAACTAGAAGGAAGGAAAAGGAAAAGAAAATAGTATATAAAGGAAGGAAGGAAAAAGGAAGAAAGGAAAAACAAAGGAAAGAAAAAGAAAGGAAGGAAATTTCAAATTTCCATCTCCTTCCTCTGAACCTCACGCGAGCAAAACCCAAAATTCCATCCTTCTCCATTTTTCGTTTTCGTTGCTTCCTTTTCTTCAAAGCTAGTGACCCAAGGTTGGGTGAGAGTTAGATCAAGGTTTTCGCAACTCCACTCTTCCTCTTTGATTCGAAAACGAAGAAAAACGGTTTTTGAGATCCAAACACAAACCCCTCCGTTTCTTCTAGATCCGAACCTCATTTCTCGAAGAGACAGAAGGGAAAGTTGCTCACCACCACGCTACGGTGCTAGTGAACTAATTTGGAAGCGGCGTTGCGAGCGGAAAATTTACCGGAATTACTCGCGGTACCGGAAACGCGCGTTAAAGCTAACGTTGAGGTAAGGGCTCCTTCCAAACTTCTAGTTTGCATTAGGGACTTATCTGTGGTTGTGTGGGAAGGAATTTGTTAGGGTTTAATGTATCGATTTGGGGAAAAACGAAACTAATGCGTTATGGGTAAAACCTTAGAGTTAGGTTTTGTTTATATTGATGAATGGTTCGTGGTAAATGAATTTGAAGTCATTGTGTAAGATTTTGGGTAAATGAAACTTGTGTGTTTTGAGTAGTGGATTGTGTCGATTTGTGTTCGTTGTTTTTGACATGCTCTTAATTGATATTGATGAAATTTGATATGTGTATGGTTGGATTTGTGAATAAATGAATTGATATGTTTTGATGTGAGAATTTGTTGAGTTTGTGTTGTGTGAAATTTGAAAACCATTAAGTTAAATGAGTATTAAGAATGGGGAATCTCTTAATGTCTCGTTTACTTAATGTGCGTTTGTTTGTGAAAAATCGTTTAAGTTAACTGGGCGTTAAGAATGGGGAATCTCTTAATGTCTCGTTTACTTAATGTGCGTTTGTTTGTGAAAAATCGTTTAAGTTAACTGGGCGTTAAGAATGGGGAATCTCTTAATGTCTCGTTTACTTAATGTGCGTTTGTTTGTGAAAAATCGTTTAAGTTAACTGGGCGTTAAGAATGGGGAATCTCTTAATGTCTCGGTTACTTAATATTTTGTTTTAAAGAAAAATCGTTTAAGTTAACTGGGCGTTAAGAATGGGGAATCTCTTAATGTCTCGGTTACTTAATATTTTGTTTTGAAAACCGTTTAAGTTAACTGGACGTTAAGGAGGGGGAACCTCTTAATGTCTCGGTTACTTAATATTTTGTTTTGAAAACCGTTTAAGTTAACTGGACGTTAAGGAGGGGGAATCTCTTAATGTCTCGGTTACTTAATATTTTGTTTTAAAGAAAAATCGTTTAAGTTAACTGGGCGTTAAGAATGGGGAATCTCTTAATGTCTCGGTTACTTAATATTTTGTTTTGAAAACCGTTTAAGTTAACTGGACGTTAAGGAGGGGGAATCTCTTAATGTCTCGGTTACTTAACATTTTGTTTTGAAAACCGTTTAAGTTAACTGGGCGTTAAGAATGGGGAATCTCTTAATGTCTCGGTTACTTATTATTTTGTTTGGAAAATTGTTTAAGTTAACTGGGCGTTAAGAATGGGGAATCTCTTAATGTCTCGGTTACTTATTATTTTGTTTGGAAAATTGTTTAAGTTAACTGGGCGTTGAGAATGGGGAATCTCTTAATGTCTCGGTTACTTAATGTTCGTTTTTGAAAATCGTTTCAGTAAATGAGTATTAAGAATGGGGAATCTCTTAATGACTTATTTACTGAATGTTTTGTCTTGAAAATCGTTAAGTTAAATGAGAATTAAGAATGGGGAATCTCTTAATGTCTCGCTTTTTTATGTGTGTTTCGGTAAATCGTGCTGACCCGGGATAGGTGGCACCTTGGTAAACAGTACGGGCCGTGATAGGCAGTACGTTTACGATTTACGTTTGGTAAGTCGTGCTGACCCGGGATGGGTGGCACCTCGGTAAACAGTACGGACCCGTGATAGGTAGTACGTTTACGACTTACGTTCCTGAGGGAATTGTGTTTGGTAAGTTGTGCTGACCCGGGATAGGTGGCACCTCGGTAAACAGTACGGACCCGTGATAGGTAGTACGTTTACGACTTACGTTCCTGCGGGAATTGCGTTTGTCCGTGAGAGACTGCGCAGGGGTTTGTCCGTGAGAGACTACGCCCTGGTTTAAGTTAGATGAGAATTAAGAATGGGGAATCTCTTAATGTCTCGTTTACTCGTGTATGTTTTGGTAAGTTGTGCTGACCCGGGATAGGTGGCACCTCGGTAAACGGTACGGACCCGTGATAGGTAGTACGTTTACGACTTACGTTCCTGAGGGAATTGTGTTTGTCCGCGAGAGACTACACCCTGTTGATTTGTGAACTGTTGGTTCATTTTGTTTGTGTAGTAATGTGTTATAAATGCTAAGTGTTATGTTTTGGAATTTGGTGATAACATGTTTGATTGCAATACCATTTCGAAATCCATGATGTCGTAGTAATTGTGTTATCAGTGTTAAGTGTTAAGAATTGGGATTATGCATGAATGTGATTGAGTTAGTTTATGAATTTTTGAAAGAATACACAGGTAAATCGATTTCCCAATCGATTGGATAGTAAACAGGGACTTGGCCAAATGGACAAAATCGATTAGCCAATCGATTTTGTAATCAGTTTTTCGAAAATCATTTACGAAATCGATTGCCCAATCGATTGGGCCTAAGTCAGGGACTCATCCATATTCGACCAAATCGATTTGGAAATCGATTGGCCATTAAGTCAGGGGCTCAGCTACCCTGTCAATCGATTTCCCAATCGATTGAATCAAGCCAGAGTTCAAAATTTCACTAAAAACCTTCAGGAAATCGATTTGGAAATCGATTGGTATTAAGTCAGGGGCTCAGTACTCACTCAATCGATTTCCCAATCGATTGATTTCAGCCCAGGATTCTGTTTCATCAAAATCCTTCACCCTAATCGATTGCCTAATCGATTGGCTCAGTGAAAATCCTTAGTTTTAGTTGTATGACTGTTTGCTCATGAAACTATCCATGTCTTGATTTGTTATGTTATAATTAGGGGATTGAGAACCTCATTTTACTTTCATTTTAACTGGCAAAGTATTGTATGAACTTTTCGCATATTGAAGATCCTGCTAAGGTGCATGCTTAGTTGAAAAGTTATTTTAGCATTTAAAACTTAAATGTTATGTGTTAACTGTTATTTTCGGTTGGTGACCTTTACAATTATTGTGGAAATCTGGGCTTTGCCCTCAGATGAGAGTCAGGACGATCTTACCGGTTCGTACCCTACGAACGGAAATGGAGATGGGAACGCTTGACTGCAGCTACGATAGGGGGATCTCACGGGGCGCGTGGAGATCAGTCAGGGTGTTTAGTTGTTTTGTAAAATGATCAGACTAGGTTGTCACAGAGGGAACATATGTCTTTCTTTTGTATTGCATTTATTTTAAAATGGAAGACTGTACCTATACTAATATTGTCAGCTTGACATGTTATTTTCGATGGGTTACATGTACCATTTGTTGTTGGGTAAATGGTTTGGATTTATAATTGGAGTAACTTTTCCTCTGCCTGTAAATTATAATGACTCAATTATTTATCCAAAGGCATTTCTTTATTTATTCCTCGGTTTTAGTTTAATTACTTTTGAAAAAAAAAATATACCCTCGCTTTGAAGAACGGGGTGTTACAAGAAACTTCTATATTTCACATGATAAGTTGAAAAAATTCATGTAAGTTATTATCACTAACTCTTTTGGATATAGTTAAAGATGGCTATATGATTTCAAAGGATGCAAGTAGGGTTGAAATAACCATGAAGAATATCGATGCTGGTCAAAAAAGCGGTACAAGTTGTATAATAAAGCCAAAAACATTATGAGGAATGATATTATCTTCAAAGAGTTTGACAAATGTAGTGACAAAGAAACAACAAAAAGCATCTTTGACACTTTATGCCTCAACTATGAAGGAAATAATAAAGTGCAAGAATCTAAAGTAAATCTTTTGGTAAGAAAGTATGAATAATTTCAAATGGAAGAAGATGAAGACATTGAGAAGATGTTTTCCATATTTTCAAACATTAGTCTCTAGGTTGAAAGTTATCAACAAGAGCTATAAAATTATTGATCATGTCAAAAAGATTCTTAGGAGTCTTAGAATAAAATGAAGACCAAATGTAACTTGATAAGTTTACTCAAATTTCATGACATTGAGTTGAATGAAGATGAGCTAAAGAAAAATTCAGAATCTCTTGCCTTAAAGCCTAAGGGTAAGAAATATTCTTCTAAGGCTTTAAAGCCGAAGATAATTAGAAGAAAGTGAATCTGATCAAAGTACATATTCATACGACGATGAATTATCCTTTCTTTCCAAGAGGTTCAATATCTATGGAATAGAAGAAAGAAACATTTTTTCAAAAAGGGTTTCAGACACTCTAGATATACCAGAGACAAAAAAAAATAAGAAGAAAAAAAAGAAAATAATTTGTTACGAGTGCAATCAGTCGAGACATTTCAAATCTGAATGTCAAAGCTTGAGAAATTAAGCATAAAAAAAAAAGACTTCAAAGAAAAAAAGAAGATCCTCATGGGAACGTGATATGACTCTGTTAACTCATTAAACGATGATGAAGATCAGAAAAACATGGCTCTAATGGCTAGCGTGTATTCTGACTCTAACAATGATCAACAAATGAGGAAGTAGAAACTGATGGCCGTTCTAATCTTTCTCGTGATGAATTAATTACTAGAGGAAGGTACATTATATCTTAATAAAGGAATATCAAACCTTAAAAATAATTTTGAAACTATAAAAAGGGGATAATCAGACTCTGAAGAATGATGTTTCAAAATCATCAAAGGAAATTGATTGTAATCTTGTTAAGTATGAAAAATAATTTCAAGAGTTTCTTGTGAATGTCATAAACATAAGCAAACAAGCATCTATGATATAAGGTGTTAGCAAAAACAACATAAATGGAATTCGATTTTAGGAAATAGAGGAAGACCTTAAAATCAACAAAACTAATATTCTTTTTCCTACTTTTTAAAGAAAGATCACGATAAAAAAAAATTTCCTATGTTGAAAACGTAGAAAGACAATAAACAGTTCAAAGCTAACAAATTAGGACCTAAACAAATTTGGGTATCTATCCTAAGTTCAAAATAATTTATGTTGTAGATGTTTTTAGCAACCAAGTTGAAACATGTGTCTTGGTAACCTCTACTTCTGATACTATTAATAATAATAATAGTGTAGTTTAAAATTCATCCACAACTATTTATGAACTTGGTGTAACCCAAAACTTAACCTCTATTATTTTTGATCTTGGTATAACCCAAAACTTAATCCCTACTAACAACCAACCTAAAAACCAACCTAAACAACAAAAACTTGTATAAAATGGAACTATTATTATTGAATCAACTGCAAATGCTAATGATGCACCATATGAAAATTTATCTGAACCTACGCATAAAGAACCATTTGCATCAACTAAACCCATTTCTGAAACCATAGACACAATCTCTACTAAAAACTCAAGTCATCATATCCCAATTTCTCAACTTGAGATTGAAATTGTTAATGTTGTATCTGAGTCTGACTTGAAACATTTGAAAGCTTAGGTGACGAATTCCTAGAGTAGTTAGAGGCTAGGCTTCCAGTTGAAATTTACTTCAGAAACCTATATCCCCTAAACATTAAATTCCCAAACAACACAAAAATCTTAGCCATTAAAACACCTCAACCTAACTCTAAAACCTCTAACCCTCAACCAAACTTACCCATTTTTGTGGAACACTTTCACATTGCAACTAAAATAGGAGCTAAGGTTATTGAGAATCTAAACTCTAAATCTTTTTTTGATGATATATCTTTTATTCCCCATCCATATTTTCCTTCTCCCTTTACCACTGAACCTAGCTCCACCACTCTTATTCCTTGTGATCTAAACCCATTCATACCATCCTTACCCTACAGTTTTCCTAGTCTAGATGAGTTTGTTACATCATTTATTATCAAAGTTAATAGGATTAGGAAAAATAACTCAAGTTGTTTGAATCTTAGTGATATTTTTGCTCAGTGGGATGAATGTGTCATCACTATTGTAGTAGACTGGATCAGAGACAACATGGAGTATGGAAGTCACTTGGTACAATAGAACACTGGCTTTTCAAAATACTACAGATATCTTCTACCTTTGGGTTCTACATTTTAGGAAATTCGTAGAAGCACATAATGTAAGATTGCTAAATGCAACAATTGAAGGGACAATTAGAAAGACTATATCTCCTTATAGATCTTGTCCTTTAGAAATCCCAATGGATGTCTTACAAACACCATTGTGATTTCCTTTGACCGTTCCTCAAGTTGAAATACCCCTATTAGAAGTCCCTACAACAACTAGTGCATAAAGCTTTGAAACTTTGATGTTCCTGCTACTCATGTTGGAACTCCTTCTGCACCTATTGAGTATGTACAGTTTGTCACCAAGGAAGAATTTGCCAAAATGACAACTAAGACTGAGGTTTTCATTGAGACTTAAGCTTATAATCAAAACCTAACTCATCCAACCCTAACTCATAGGATCCCCTTGTTTTTACTTGCACTGTTCTCTTTTATTTCTTCAATTAACTTCTATAACTTTTTTTAACATTTTTCAATGAATGACAATTAAGTTTTTATCAAAGTGTTTATTGTATCTAAATGTGTACTTTTTCTTGTCATTTTTGAAATTCAGTTTTTCTCAATGCATCATTGTTATGATAGTTACTTGCATTTCACCCTAGTTTTGAAAGACATAACATCCTTAAAAAACATGGATGCTTCTATTGGGCTTAACATTCTAAGAGGAACAAGAATCCAAATGCTTTCCATCCTAAGGAGTTGTGACTTTTCAATCAACATAATTGATATGCAACCAAAGGCCTAAAACCTTAGCATATGTTAATCCACTGAAAAATATTATCAAAATTATGATTAAAAAAATTGTGTAACAATTTTTTTATTCTTTTTGTCTGATGACAAAGTAGGGGAAAAAGTTAATTGAGAACAATTTCAATTAGAAACAAAACACTTAGAGAATTTTTTGCACCTTAAAGAATATCAATGTCAACATAAGTCAATTTGTGTATCCATCCATTTTTCTTATCTGATCATTGACTAAGAATTTTGAAAAATTCTTAAATACATCCTTGCATATATTCGGCGGGATTTTTCATCTTTTTTAAAAAAATGCTCATCAAAATACATGTTTATCTTCATCAAAAAGGGGAAGATTGTTATAACAAAATTGGTATAAAGAACAATGATCTCTAATTTTTGTTTTGATTATAACAGAGTATATGTTATAACAATTTATACTTTAACGTTTTTTTTAGTGTGCAAATTCTCTCATAAAAGATTTTGAGCAACTAAGTTAATCCTCTTATCGACGTTGTTAACATATTTTTGTTCACTTTATTACGTCTATTTGATTTGTTTGATCGAGTAACTTGACACAACAAAACTAATCCACTAGTTAACGCTCTAATGAAATTCATATGCTCTATCAATCATTTGATAAAAGTTATCCTCTAATTAGTTGAACATTCAAATATTATTTGATCAACAATTTTGACTCAAGTCAAATATCTGATTAAAACATGTAAAACAACTAAACATGAATCCTTTGATGTTTCCTCTTATCATCTTGACTTGGCGAACAAGAAATTTTTTGAAGAAATTATAAAGTGGGAAAAAGGACAAGAGAATCTTTTTCAAAATTCACGTTAGTTGTGATGATAGTACAATTTGTGCAATTAGTACAAGATTTTCAAAATTCTCTTTAACGATCAGAAAATCATCGAAATACATTTAACAGTATTGATGACTCTTCATCATATGCATATTTTCCCACTGTTTTAGTCTTATTTATCCTCAATCATCAGTTAAATTAAGGATCTATTTGATACATTTTGTTGATTTTTATTCTTTGAGTTAATAAAATGTTTTTTGTTTTTATTTCGTTGATTAAGTAGGAATTTGTCGTAATTTTACATTGCGTTTTGTTTTAGTGCAGTGCTGAATTTTGGTGAAAAATCAACATGACATATGTGGAGTATTTCAGCCATATCAGGAGTTCTAGATGTCCAATTAGTGTCACTCCACGTGCTAATGAAAGCTAAGATCCATATCTACAACTTTCATGAAGACACCGGGACCAAATTCAGACGCAAAGGATGAAAAAAATGCAAAATACATCAGACATCATATGAAATGCGCCTGGAGCGCGTCCTGGAGCGCGTCCTGGAGCGCTTGGAGCGCATTTCGCAGGATTGGACTCTGCCAACGCGCGCCTGGAGCGCGTTTTTCCGCGCCTGGGGCGCGTGACGCGCACCAACAACCATAAAACGCAGATTTTTACTGTTTTAGGGATCTTTTTGACTCTGGGGAACTTGGGAGACTTGTGCCCTAGCATAGAAACTCAAAGACGACTGTTTCTAACGCGATTGAAGCAGTTTTATCAAGAATCATCCATGAATCATTCTTGTAATTCTTCTTTAACCCTTATCTTTTGTATCTCTGTCATGAGTAACTAAACCCTATTTGTTAGGGATGAGTGTAACCAGATGAAACCCTTATTTTTCTGATTTGATTTCTAGCTATATGAATGAGTTTATTGAATTGTTTTTCTCATCTCTGTGTTCAATGTTTTTTATTGCTTGATCAACATTAAAATGATCTACGATTTGTATTCTGAAACGGAAGTGGACTTTACGAATGCTTGAGATGAGAAATTCATGAATTTGTAGTCTAGGGATAGATGCAGGTCATGAAACCAATTAAATTAGTTGCAAAGCAATAATTTACAAGAGAATTTCTATACAGTAATGCTTAATTCTAATCTTAAATCTACTAAGGAATTAGGGGTTACTTTGGAATTAAAGGTTCTGTCACTAAGACATTAGGGCAAGAATAATAAAGAGAATTCGGTAATAATTCAATAAAGGAATTCAATAACTAGGATCAAATTAGACACCAAGGTTGGATTCGAACTAAAACTCGTCCCTGACATTTTTCTCATTATAAAAGATCAATTTTATTATTGTTGTTAATTTTAAACATTATTTCAATCAACTTGGGAACCTTTTTGTTCAATTCTAGTAATCAAATATAATTCAATAGTAAAACGCAATCCTTGAGTTCGACACTCGGTACTACCGTTTTATTATTACTTGCAACGATTCAGTACACTTGCTGAAATGCAATCAAGTTTTTGGCGCCGTTGCCGGGGATTGCCAATTCACTATTGAATTTAATTTATTTACTTAATTGAAATTTTTTGCTCTACAATAAAATTTTTGATTTTATTTTATTTTATGTTTTTTTTTTGTTTGTTGAACTTGCTAATGTCATGTCTAGTGGTTTGTCTCTTCTTTGTTTGAGATAACTATTCGTTGTAGAGCATGGAAGATTATACTGATGATATTCTACTACAATTATATGAAGAGTGTGATACTTGTCTTATTTCGGGTATATGTCGCATGATTGAGGGGCAAATCTTGAGCCATACATTTTTAAAATATCACCCTCAGATCCCTCTGATGCAGCCTCTTAGGTGTGACTTTTGCGGAGAAGCACATAAGAATGGAAATTGTGCTGATGACCTTGCCGAACTAGTGGAATATGAAGTTTTTTTTGGAAAGTCACAGAAAACGTCGAGCATTACATTAAAAAGATCTATTGGGAACAAATTCTACCTCCTAAAATTCTATCCAAAGAATGAAATGACAAAGACTCTCACATTACAGACGTTTTGGTTGAATTCATGAAGAATAACATGGTTTCAATTGAAAGATTTGAAAGTCAATGTGAGAGGCTATTTGAGCAAGTGGTTAAGTTTTAGAAGATGGAGGAGAAGTTGAAGATTGAAGATAATTTCATTGTTGTGGTAGAAGAAGATAAGCAAGAGGAAAAGACGAACGAGGAAAAGACGAACAAGGAAAAGAAAAAAGAAGAGATTGATAAAGTTCTAGATTCAATCTTTGCCTTGTTCATCAATGTACATTTGAGAAGGACATGGAAGCAACATATTTTATTTCTCAAGTTCATGGAATTTCTACCAAACAAAAAGAGAAGAAGGATGATGTGTTCTTCCTGTCATATATGCCACCTTGACAGTAGTTGAGACGTCAAGCTAATGACTTTAAAGAAGCGCTTATTAGGAGGCAACCCAATTTTATATCCTTGGCATCGTATTTATTTATTGCATTTCAGATTTATTTTACTCCATTTAGTTCTAATTTTAGTCTCTAATTTCTAGTTCTCTTAGTTTTGATGTTTGATATGAGCAAGGAATCAAAAAGATGCATTGAGAAGCGATGGTACAACTCTAAATGACAGAACGCGCGCCCAAGCACGCCTAAAGCGCTTTTTCCAGCATTTGTCACTGTCAAATCGCGCCTGAAGCGCGCCCAAGCACACCTGAAGCACTTTCTCAACAGACACTAGGAGGCATGTTTTATGCTCATCTTTTCGCACCTCACCAGTATACTGGCGACCATAGCGGAACAGGAGCGGACGATCTAAACGAGAATCCTTGAACTACTAAACTGAGAGAAGTTTTCTTTCCTTTTTTTTTTTTCTTTCTGTTGTCCTGTTTCTTTCCGTTTTCTCGTTTTCTTTGTTTAATGTCAGTGTATTGTGACTTTCTTATCTTTATGTTCATGTGTTTTTTCCCTTTCACTAAATGTGTACTATGATGAAACAGTTGTACTGACTTGCACTTAATCTTAACATTTCTGTTTGTGATTTCGTAAGTTAAATTTCATTTCTTAGATTATGTTATTGCTCAAGTCGACAAGCCTTCCTAATGCATGCATTCTTGATTACTAAATGGTTGTAGAAGGCTAATATGCCATCTATTTTTCAAAAATACAATTTTAACTTTTCAGAAGCATGTTTGCTTTAAACTTTTCAGAAGCATGTTGGCTTTATTTTGATTGTTCATACTCTCTCTTATTATCCTAGTTGTGAGCTTTTGAGCCTAAACACTTCAATTCTTTGTTGTGTGATTATCCAGACATGTGTTATCCCTCTAGAACTTGCACTAATTCTGACTTGCATCACTTGTAATTTATGCATACATTGAGGCAATTTTATTGGTCGTTTGAGCCTTTCTAACTACCCTATGAAAATTTTACCCTTTGCTAGCCCCTTTGAGCCTTGCCCTTTTATTTCGGTTACTAGCCACATTACAAGCAAAACACCTAACTTTAATTAAATCACCTTACTTGGAGTTAGGTAGAAAAAAATTCTTGTCTTGAAAAAATTCTAAGTTTGGGGTTGCTCATGGGATAGCAACTTTCTAAGTTTGGGGTGGTGATTCTCAGAAAAAGAAAATAAAAAAAA
>NC_021163.2:28398248-28418523 GCF_000331145.2 Cicer arietinum | reverse complement strand
AGCGCGCCTGAAGCGCTTTTTCCAGCATCTACTACTGCCCAAACGCGCTGGAGCGCATTTTTCCGCGCCTGGGGCACGCAACCCGCACCAGCAACCATAAAAACACATATTTTTATTGTTTTAGGGATCTTTTTGACTCTTGGGAAGTTGGGAGACTTGTGCCCTAGCATAGAAACTCAAAGACGGCCGTTTCTAACGCCATTGAAGCAGTTTTATCAAGAATCATCCATGAATCATTCTTGTAATTCTTCTTTAATCCTTATCTTTTGTATCTCTGTCATGAGTAACTAAACCCTATTTGTTAGGGATGAGTGTAACCAGATGAAACCCTTATTTTTCTGATTTGATTTCTAGTTATATGAATGAGTTTATTGAATTGTTTTTCTCATCTCTGTGCTTAATGCTTTTTATTGCTTGATCAACATTAAAATGTTCTACGATTTGTATTTTGAAACGGAAGTGGACTTTACGAATGCTTGAGATGAGAAATTCATGAATTTGTAGTCTAGGGATAGATGCAGGTCATGAAACCAATTAAATTAGTTGCAAAGCAATAATTTACAAGAGAATTTCTATACGGTAATGCTTAATTCTAATCTTAAATCTACTAAGGAATTAGGGGTTACTTTGGAATTAAAGGTTCTGTCACTAAGACATTAGGGCAAGAATAATAAAGAGAATTCGGTAATAATTCAATAAAGGAATTCAATAACTAGGATCAAATTAGACACCAAGGTTGGATTCGAACTGAAACTCATCCCTGACATTTTTCTCATTATAAAAGATCAATTTTATTATTGTTGTTAATTTTAAACATTATTTCAATCAACTTGGGAACCTTTTTGTTCAATTCTAGTAATCAAATATAATTCAATTGTAAAACGCAATCCTTGAGTTCGACACTCGGTACTACCGTTTTATTATTACTTGCAACGATTCAGTACACTTGCTGAAACGCAATCAAGTATAAAAGAATAATTAAGTGAGGTTGCAAATAATGCAACAAGAAATGCTTTAAGCCATTACTTTGCAAAAACATCAAGTGACCTAAAACATCAAGTGACCTAATTTTATTTTCCTTTAAAGCGAAAGTTTTCATTTGTAATTTATGAGCATATTCTTTATATAAACTAATAGTTTGATAAGATTAGAAAATAGATAAATTGACTATAATTTTTCTAGTGGTGTTGATACAAATCGGTTGATTTTAGTGGATAAATGGTTCAAATTGAAGGGACTGAACATAATTGTTGTGTTGGTGATGAATTAAGATAAATTTATTTTCACATTTGACCTATTGCTTCATTTAATCACCACACGAGTTGTTATAATTAATTAATTTAAATAGTTTTTACATTCTCCATTTTTTTTATTAGTTAAATTAGTATTTTTTATATTTTCACCAGGGTTTGAACTCTAGTCCCATGACTTATTCAGTCCTTCAACTCATATCTCAAACCATTTAATTCATGTGACTTAACATTACATTAATCATAACACATGTAAGTGAACTTTACATGTACGGATTCTATCATTTATAATAATTAAGAATACACACCAACAAGAGTAATGACATATATTATCATTTAACATATTTCCTTTCATTGTAATATTATATTAGCATTTATTTTCACTATGTTAAATTGAGAAGTCAATAATGAGTTCAAACGTATTAATATAATTAAGGTGGTCTTAAACATTTTTGCAAGCTTTATTCTAATCTTAATTAGATTCTAATAAATAAATAAAATATAATTTTAATAATTAAAAAAAAAGTAAAATAAATTTTAGTTTTTATAAAAAAATTTTAACTTTTAATCCTTATTTAGAAAAGTTTTTGCATATAATTGATATTTTTAACCCGTAAAAAAGTCTTTATAAAGTCAAAATAATGAGTAAAAGTGAATAGTATTTTTTAGGGGCAAAACTTAAATGTCATAATTTTTTAGGATTATTAGCATGTTTATCCCAAAAAAAAAAAAAATACACCTCCATTTTATTATATTTATAAAAAAATTTAAAAAATTTGAACCCCTCGATAATTTTAAGCCTGCGCTATTGGGCTTAATGCACAGACCAATAAACGACTCAGGTTATAATCAGGATCATAATTGAATTTCAACAACATTAACTACATGAATATATAGGTAAAAAATAAAGAATTAGAAACATAATAGCAATCGGCTTAGAGTTTCAAACAGCATGAATCAAATTCATTACTCAACATTAATTATTAAACACAATGTTCTTATTCACCATCAAAAAGTTTATATGGTAACATTCTCGTCAAAGAGTCAACAATAATAAGATTGATGCTAATAAATTCAAGTAACAGTTTCAGTTTTTTATTTTTATTTCTTCTTAACAAAAAAAATATTTCAATTTAATATGAAGGTATTGGAAAAATACAAAAAAAAAGGTTTGAATTACGTTGATCATTTTAAAAAACTATTTTATTTGGTTAAACTGAAAGTGTATTATTTATCGAAGCATTCGAATTTGGTTATAACAACACAATATAAATCTAAGTTGAATTTGAACCATAAAGAGTTCTTCAAATTAAATAGATAAAGGATGAGAGAAGAGACACGAGTATGTTTATATTAGTTAACCACAAACTACTACTACATCTAACTCTCATTTTATAGAGAGATTTTGTCTCATTAAAGTCGATGACTTAATCCACTATAATTCAATAGCAAACAAGTAATGTTTACTTTGTCCTTTCAAATTTTGAGTATTGTACTTCTATATCTTTAGGCTATACAACTAGAAACCTTTAGAGTCTTCTAAACCTTCTAAAAAATTGTCATTGAGGATTATAAGTATTGTTACACCTCTTAAGGTACCTCTTATGAGTTCTAGAGTTGTTGCTATTATTAGACTAATTTAGATCAATTTCAGTTTGCATATGAACTGAATTTGATTTCTCTTAACGATTTTAATTCTCATTGAGAATATTTCAATTCAATCGTACCTCAATTCAAGTGCATAAAAACAGTTTGATTGATTTACATCCATTTCTAATAACTCTCGTTTGAGAGGATTTTTCATGCAATCTTTCTTTTGATGTGTTGAAAACATTTTCATAATCGTTTTTAATTGTAAAACGCTTTTATGAAAAACGCTTTAAAAGACCACATGACAACACTTTATGACCCTATAACAGCAGTTATAGAAAAAGCGTTGTAAATATTTTAAACATATGACAACGCTTTTATACAAACGCATTGTCAAAGACTTTGTTATTATATATAACTATTAGTACTTATGACAACACTTTTCAAAAAGGTGTTGTCTTAACCTCCGTATATTCTTAAAATATAATACAACAACGTTTTTACTTAACAAGCACTTTTAAAGGTGTCCCATAAAATCCATATTTTGATGTAGTGATGTCTTCATTATAATACTCGTTGATTCTCCATATCTTCATTTATAGTGGAATTTTCATTATTATCAATATTATAAATTATAATAATATTTTAAAAATTGTGTATATAGTAGTATTAAATATTAAATTATATGAATTTTGTAAAGCAGAATTTTGTATTTATTCACAAACGGAAAACATGCGCTCATGGTTCTTTTGTCTTGATGGTATATGAATTAATAGTGTGGTTCTGCATTTTTTTTTTAATATCCATAATTGGTTGATTGATGTGTTAGAATTCCAACTACTTAAAACACCATATTTGGATACATTGCTAGTAGTAAAATATATAATGATGGAGTTGCTAGAAATTATTAACATATCCGGATATATATCTTGACAACGTGATTTATTCACGAGTGTAACGGTCTACAAGGAGATGATAACATTTTGAAAACGAAGGTTTGCAACTTGCCACTTGGCCTTATTAGCTATGTTTTGAGCACTTACTTTTTTGTGTTGAAAATATAGGGTATCTTAATACCTCTACAATAGAGTTACTATATTTAACGGATTCGATCAATAAACATAATTTATTTTAATTTTTTTAAAATATAATATTTAATGAGAACCAATCTCAATCCACCTAGCATTTAAAAAAGTTTATGAAATGAGTTTTATCGATAAATCTATATTGTTAAATTTTAATAATTTATGTATTTTTATTAAAATGAGTTCATAACTAAAGAGATAAAGTATGTTTTACAAAAGTTGTACATGTGAGTGAGAACCACAAAAGATAAGAGATTGGCTATTCCTCGCCCAATTTGTAGACCTCATTTCAATGACGTTACACCGCAATTTTAGAAAGATATTTAAAGCTTTTATCTCCTATTTAGTATATGAAAAATATCTATTATAGAAAAATATCTATTATAGAAAAATATCTATTTATTAGATATGATAATTAAAGTGGCCACTAATAAACAACTGTGTCACATTATGTTCGCTAATATATCTCTCTCTCTCTCTATATATATATATATATTTTTTTTTTAAGTAGGGACTATATACATTCAAATAAATTTAAGACGATATTTTTCTTTTAAATTTGACAATGAACTTTACCACTTATACATATGCGAAGACAAAGTATAAGTTTAGTGTTCCCTAACTAGCTATGATTGTGTTCCTAGTTTGTCCTCTATTTAGCTTTTGAGTTTTGGACTATGTATGTATGGTGCCATATATATGTTATCTTTTGAGTAGAGGAGTAATAAGGATGTATGATGGGAGTCTTTGTTTTCACCTACATCACATCAAGGACCCTACATGAATTAAAACCTTTCAGAAAAGGTCGAGTAAGTTAATTAATGTGTAGAGGAAAGCAATGGAATATATGGGAAAGATTACAAAAAAGCACAACAAGGCATTAATTAAGAGTCTCTAGATCGAGACAGCTTGTTTTGATGGACCACATTAGTTTTCCAGAAAGTAGTGAAAGAACACTCACTAGCTTGTTTGTATTTGGCATTTTGGCTTACCAACTACATTCATCGCTCGCATTCATACAATTTTACGTATGTACATATGTATATACTTTAATTTTGACACATTAATGTGAAATAGGAAACAATTATAAATAATTAATATTAAAATCTATAGATATTATAGGAAATGGGAGCAATAAAATTTAGTTTCAATTTTGTAACAAAAAAAAAAAAATAGTTTCAATTAAAATGTGACTAAAACTGTGCTTACATTAAACCTAGCAAATTAAGTAACTGCATAGACATGAAAAAAATTCAGGTAAACAATTTGTTACATTTAAAGGAAAGGTATAGAAAACACCACATGCAGCGTTTGATTTTGGACGACCTATGTTTCTTAGAATGGAAAATGGGTAATACGAGGAAATAAGCAAATTGTTATCCCAATTCAATTAGTTATGGAAAAAAAAAATTCGTCACTAAGTAATAGAAATAACAAATTTTAAAACTTCTTTATTTATTTATTTCTTATCTTTCACTGATAATTATTTACATTGACAGTGAGTAATTGTTACAACAAACATAAAAAAAAAATAGAAACAAAAAAAAAATATTTATTATGTAAGCAATTTTATTTTTTTCTTGATAAAAAAATTAACATAAATACTTTTTTAAATAAATAAGAAATCTATATATATATATATATTTTACTAATAAAAAATCTACTTATTAGCATAGGTATTCTTGTTTTCAATAAAAGATATTCATCATCCTTTTAAAAAAAAAGTTATTCAATTCAAGTGCAAAAATCCGGTACTAAATACTTTAAAAAAAAATATTATTTTAGTTCCTTAATTTAATTTTTAATTTCTATTTAATCCTTTAATTATTTTTCATTTTATTCTAGTCACTTAACTATACTTTTGTTATTTAAATTTGTCTTTTTTGTTAAAAAATGTTAAGTTTTATCATCTCATTCATCCTACTTATAATCTTCTAATCTATAACTTACAAATTCAAATACATGACATTTGAAACTTAGAAAATTGTAAAATCCCTAAATCCATTCTTCTTCTTTAAAATTCTCATGTGAATCAACATATCTCTATTCTTCAGTTTTATCTAAAGAATTTTTTTAAAATAAATATTATTAAATTAATCACCTACATCATCATCCAAACCTAGAAATTTATCACCAACTTTAATCCAAAAATCAGAAAAGTTCATCAAATCCATAATCTTCGAATTCAATCTCAAATCCAAAACAAAATTCATCAAACTCAAACCTTTCAAATCAAAAAAAAAAAAAAAAAAATTCATGTTGGGCATGAAATATGAGACTGCCAAAGAGTATTGAATCTTTTTGTTTAGAATTCTGTATGAATTAACAAAAAAATTGATTTTTCATTTTTATGACTTTGAAATATCATGAATTTGACTTTGAGTTATCAATTTGAAAGATTATGTTTAAATAAGTTTCATAAATTTTCTAAGATTTTAGATTAAAAAAATAGAAACTTATGGGTTTATGGATTTAAAAATAAAAAAAAAACAAAAATTACCATTTTCTTAACATAAATTAACAGTAATGATCAAATTAATTAGCAGAAGTATAATTAAAGAATCAAAACATAAGAAACTAAAATAAAATTATATAATAAATTAAGGAATTAAAATATTAATTTAATTTTCTTTTACATAAATCCCATTCTATGTTTTTCCTTCATAAATCCGGTGGTATTACATAAGATCCACTAAAATTTGGGTTATAAGTAGTTTATGTTATGCGAATGCTATTATAAAGAAAACGGTTTAAAGTGTCAACATCTTGATTTATGAATGTGGACCAATGTTCAGTGATTGAAGTAAATGAAGGGAACATTATTCATGTGAACGTCGTTAGCATACAACTACCAAATTCAGATACTAATTTGTACTATTTTTAATGTCAAACTCAAACAAATGTGAAATGAATTTCTATTCACTCTATGTCCTTTCCCCTCCCTCACATGATTATTTTCTGTACGCAATAGTGACATCTAATTGAATGAATGTTGCAACTTTCTTTTGGAATGAGTAAATTTTATCTCGTAAAAATTTCACTTTAACTGGTACGACATTTTTAATGTATGTTTGATTTTATTAACGTATTTATAAAATTACGATGAGTATGTGTAATTTTGCGGATCTCATCGTAAAGCCAAAACTAAATTTATTATTTGTTAGTTTTATATTAGTTAGTTTATTATTTTTTATTTTTTATTTGTTATAATTATTTTGTTGGTAGTTTTGTTATAGAGCTACTATTATAAATACTCATATTATATTTATTTTTCAATTAATAAATTATGTATATTACATAAAATGATATTCATTATGGTATCAGATGTTTCTTTTTCTTTCTTCTACTTTTAAATTCAATTTTGCCAACACCCTAAAATTTGAAATCCAAAAACGCGCCTTCATCTTCTTACCTCTAAAATTTCAAAAACGACGACTTCATTCATCTTCTTTCTCTTCTCGTTTTTGCCCTTCTTTTCCTCTCATTTCATTCCCCTAACTCTTAAATGGCAGGTTCTGATGACGATTCATCATCAACCATCAGTGCAACTGTTTCTTCATGATGAATCGTGAAATCCAACATAGTCATATTACGTTCATCCTGACGAGAATTCGGGTGCATTGCTTATAAATCAAACCTTACAATGGTCAAATTATTACAACTGGATCCGTTTGATGAAAGTGCGTTGATTTCCAAGAAAAAAGAGCAATTCATCAATGATAAGTTATCGATGCCCGCAAAGAATGATCCGTTATTTGATGCTTGGGAACGCTACAATATGATAGTAATTTCTTGGATTACTTGTACTATTTCTCCTTCTATTGCTCAAAGTACTATACATATTCAGAATTCAAAAAGTTTATGGGATTATCTAAAGAATTGATTTTCTAAAGGAGACCATTTTCATTTTTCTGATCTTCTTCAAGATTTACACTCTATTAAAAAAGGTGAAAATTTGGTTTCTGATGTAACGCCCCAAACTTTTTATCCAAAGATAAATGACTTGATATATATATATATATATATATATATATATTTTGTAAAAGAACGTAATACAATTTACTAAAATGTTATTTATTCATTTATTTGCAAAACTAATATTTTAGTTGTTAGATCGATATTCATTTATACTCCAAAATAAAATAAATTCTCTTTAAGTGAAATTCAAAAGAAGCAAGGTTAACTGAAATTAATGACATTCAATTATTTACTAGCAAATAAAATCTCACTTCCGCATTTCTATTAAAAGTTAATGATGAAGAGTAAATAACTTTACAATGTACCACAAAATTTTTAATAATACCAAACATTATTTTTAAGTAAAAGTCCAATTTTTCCACGGGCGTGCACCAATCAAACATCATTCATGCAACTCTTTGAAATCATTAGTACCTAAATGTTAGTGTAAGAGGTCAGTTCATCTCACAGTAAAAATTAAACCAAATAATAAATTAACAACCATAAAATATGAATATAAAATTTTTTCGTAATAAAAGATATTAAAAAAATTGATTCTTTAATAGTTCTCAAAGATGTATCAAAAGTCATAAAATGTATCTAAATAAATCAAGTAGCAACAATAGAGCAAATAATTAGATCAAAATAAAATAACAATAAAATGTATGCAAACTATTCATGCTTCTAAACATATATGATCCGGATATAACCAGCCACACAGGCGTCTACGCAGAAGTCACCCATACAAATGGGAAAAATTAAACCAGCCACACAGGGGTCCACAAAGATGCATATGATATGTTACGAAATGATAATGATGCTCAAAGGTACATGTCACCACCCACTTAGATAATCACACAAATCACCAACCACTTAGGCAACCACAAAGATAACACTATTTAAAACTCAAATCACCAGCCACTTAGGCAACCACAAAGATAACAACATTTAAAATCCAAATCACCAGCCACTTAGACAACCACAAAGATAACACATATTTAAAACACAAATCACCAACCACTTAGGCAACCACAAAGATAACAATATTTAAAACACAAATCACCAACCATACCACTTAAACAACCACACATATAAAATATTAAAAACACAAATCACCAACCACTTAGGCAACCACAAAGATAACACTATTTAAAACACAAATCACCTGTCACTTAGGCAACCACAAATATAAAATATTCAAGATAAAATTTTAATCACATATGATATCAAAGTTTTATTCTCATGGACGCTTACAATCAAGAGTTAGTAATTTTGTTATCCCAAATATATAACACACAAACACGTGAATAAATGTCTTACAATCATAACTTTAATTTTATAAACTATAAAATTGGATTAATGACGTGTTATTGATAGACATTAAAACTCAAATAACGAACAACACATACAAATATAAACTTTATTTCTTCTACTATAAATTTTCTCCCATTATTAGTCATTTAGACATACAAATCAAGGTTTGCCACTAAACACATCAAAAAAACCAACTTAATCATGTTATCATAATTAAAAATTAAAACTTTTCACCAATTCTCCCAAGAATTGTATAGATTTCATAAAAATCAAAACTTTGATTGAAATAGCACAAAAATCGAAACTTTAAATTAAAGACATACTAAAAAAAATATTACTCATGAGATCATAATAAAAATCATAACTTTATAATTAAGTACACATAAACAACACAAAAATAACAACTTTACATCAAATATATGACATCAAACATATTACTCATGTTATAATAATAAAAATCGAAATTTTATAATTAAGTTTATCAAAGCAAACATATTACTCATAAAAACAAAATATTATAGTTAAATTCTTTAAGGCAAACAAAAATCAATATTTTTCTTTTAAGACATCAAGACATATATCAATATCTTACAAACTATTAATTTAATATCTAGCCTAACCTTGCATGGGGAAAAGCCCTTACCTTAGGCACTTTCTTTCTTAACACCTCTAAATTCGCACGAGAAATAGCTCATGAGGCAATGACTAATTCAACACCGATAGATATTAGAATTTACGACTTAGAAAATTATTTTGGAAGTATACCAATGACAAATAGGTGTGACAACAAGAAGCCTACCGGAAATGAATGAACATATAAGATATTTACGTTACTATTACCATTGATTTCTTGTATAAAATTGAAGTGTACTTAATTCCAACATTATGCTACCAATAATTACTATTTCTTTAATTTTATTAGGTTGTTACAAAGCAATTGAAATCATGTGTATTTATGTGTATGAGTTAATTAGAATTAACTAATAGAGTTCACCATATATTGAAGGGTGTCACACACTAATTTTAATTAAATAAATAAATTAGAGATTGTCACATCACCCTTTTAACTTTTTTATCTAATAGTTACGAAACCAAAAATTTTATAGAATTATTTTTGTAGACAATTAAAATAAAATTATAGTTTTAGTTTAAAAGAGAGGAATGCATGAGATACAAAAAAGGAGAATAGTTTTTTTGTTGTCCTCTCTTAATTGCACAAAAAAAAAACTCATAATTAAATTTATAATCTTCCTTTAAAAATTAAATTAAAGATGTTAAAAATGAGAGTAAAAAAATGAGTCAAGTCACTATATTTTTTTTATAGGGTGGACCAAAAATATTTTCAAAACACTTATATGGATTGGGTTTCACTAACTCTATAATATCTCGTAAGGTGAATACTTATTTGGTTGCAAATAAAACTAACAAACAATATAACTTTTATAAATTCTAATTTAATCAAATACTTCAACTAATATTTTATCAACTAAAATAAATCAAGCAAGACAAGAATATCACTCACACATAACAAAATAAAACAAACATATCTACAACATCAATTCATAATTATCGAAACTAATCAAATAAAAAAAATGCACAATAGTCCATTTAGGAAATAATCACATCATAAATTGTCCTCATGTAATTATCACGCCAAAATAATTAAATAAAAATGAAGGTTATAACTATTCCGGTAGAATAGAGTGTGATAAAATTTAATTTAATTTATTTACACATAGAATAATTATTAATTTAATAATAGCAATTACTAAAAAGACACATATATAATATATATGAAAATTTTGGGGTGTTACATCTGATTTCTTTACTGAATGGAGTATTTTTTGGAAGGAGTTAGATGTTTTACGACCCATCACCGATTGTTCTTACTATAATTCTTCTAAGTGTAGTTTACAAAAATTAGTCTTAGGTTATCGTTCCTCTACAACCCTCTCCTGTTTTTTAAAGAGCCTCAATGATAATTTTAATACTGTAAAAACCCATATTGTGATGATGGATCATCTACCTAATATCACCACACCATTTTCTTTAATTTTACAGCAAAAATGACAAATTATTGGTCCTTCTATTGATGCCAAGGTTCTAGGGAACTCTTCCATCAATGGTACTTCTAATGCTAATCTTAAAAATGGTTCAGGTCATGGTAAGGGTAGCAGATCTGGTCAGGGTAGAGGTGGAGGTCGTCAACGACAATGTACTTTTTGCAACAGGCTAGGACACATTGTTGATCATTGCTATTTTAAACATGGTTTTCTTCTTGGATATTCTTTTGGATACAAGAACACCAAATCTATTAATTCTTCAATTACTAATGATGATTCTAGGACTGCTCCTGTGGCCAAATTAACTACTTCTAGATTACTTCTTGTTTTAGTTGCCACTAATAATTGATTTTCAAAACAATTAGATGTTATTAACGTTTTTCTTCACGACGACCTTTATGAGGATGTTTATATGAAACTTCCTCCTGGTTATTTGAGTCATAATAGTAATAAGAATTTTCGTTTAAAAAAATATTTGTATGGTTTAAAGCAAGCGAGCCGACAATGGTTTGCCAAATTGTCTTTTCATTTGATATCATTTAGTTTTCAACATTAAAAACATGATCATTCCTTATTCATTCTCAAGAAATAAAATTATTTTACTGTTTTGTTGGTTTACGTAGATGATATTACTATTGCAGGTAATTCTGAATTGGAGATCAATATGATTAAAACTTTTTAAAATTCTTCTTTTCAGATTAGAGACCTTGGGGACTTAAAGTTCTTTCTTGGATTGGAGATCTCTCGTTCAAGGGAGGATATTCACATATATCAACGTAAATATGCTCTTGATATCTTGTCAGACGCTAGATTATTAGGCGTTAAACCTTGCAATACACCTATGATCAAAGACTGCAAATTTCTATACAACTCAAAGGCACAACCTCATGACCGAACCTCTTTTAGAAGAATTATTGAACGTCTTATCTACTTGACCAACAGACGACCTGATATCACTTTCTTCGTGCAACAACTTAGCCAATTTACGCAATCACCGACTAAAGACCATTACATGGCAACCATAAGGATCCTCAAATACATAAAAACTACACCAGCCCAATGATTGTTTTTCTCATCAACGTCTGGACTTCAACTATGAGCGTTTAGCGATTCTAATTGAGCAACCTGCCTAGAAACGAGAAGGTCTATAACTAGATTTTTTATATTTCTTAGACTATCATTGGTTTTGTGGAGGTCTAAGAAAGAAAACATTGTATCACATTCATCTTCAGAAGAAGAGTATAGAGCATTAGCGTCAACAACTTGTGAAATTCAATAGATAACATTTCTTTTGCAACAATTAAACATGAATTTTTCTGCCCCTACAACTCTTTATTGCGATAATCAATCAGCTAGAAACATTGCATCAAGCCCAACATTTCATGAGAGAACAAAACATATAGAAATTGATTGTCACATTGTTCAGGACAAACTGCAAACTGGATTGTTCAAACTCTTGCTCATCTCTTCATCAAATATGTTGACAGATTTCTTTACTAAGTCACTTGAACCTACAATATTCAATTCAATTCTAACAAGCTGAGAATTCTTAACATACATTCTCCATCTTGAAGGGGATGTTAGTTTTATATTAATTAGTTTATTATGCCTTTATTTTTGAGTTGTTATAACTATTTTGTTGGTAGCCTTGTTACAGAGCTACTATTATAAATAGACTCATATTGTATTTATTTCTCAATTAGTAAATAATTATATTCAGTAAAATATTAGTAAAAAAATGCAGTAGTAGTTGCCGCAATTGTGAGCATTTGTGTTGCATTACTTGCTACGCTCATTGTAGAGTTATGTGAATTGGTATATAAATATGAGATTTTAGTGTGAATTGCACACAATCTCATATTTAGCTGGGTCGGTGTTGGATTTTTTAATGCAATTATTCCTATTATTATGGAACAATGTCACTATCACTTCAATCTTAATTAACATCGTACCACTTTAAAATATCATCTAATTATGTATAAAATAGGACCGCAGAAAAATAGATAGTTTATTGCAGCCTGATTCTCTTAGCACATTTTTTCTCTTCCCACTATCTCTTAGCACATCTTGTGCTTTTGATTGATATATTTTGTCTTTTTAATTATAAGTTGATGCGGTTGTAAACACTACCGCAACATATTGTTATCAGATCAGCTATTGACGTCTCCACAATTTAAAACTCTTGGACAAAGTATTAATGATTTATTTATATATTGCCCAAACCATGCTTCTATGTTTTTGATATCAAAAAAAGTTTAGTTGAGTTGCGGTCTTCGGTTGTTCATTATGTTGAGAGCATATGTCAAGATTTAGAAAACACTAACATATAGGGATGGATCTAGAAAACTGAATACTGTTTAACATATGCTTTAATATAAATTAGGTTTAATTGGAGTTTTGATTTCTCTATTTTAGTTGAATCGCGAAAGTAGTCCGCCCATTTTGTTTATCTCTAGTTTTGGTCTCAAAACAGAATTTTAATTCAAAACTTAATGAAATTTCAGTTTTTAAAATTGTATTACACCATTTATGATAATAGATTTCAGGTACAATTGTTGTAAATGAGATCTTGAGACATATGTGACTTAAATAAATACAAAAAAAATGAAATTTCATCAAGTTTTGGACCAATTCTGTTTGGGGGACCAAAACTGAGGAGAAACAAAATAGAATGACTACTTTCGCGATTCAATTAAAATAAGGGAACCAAAACTACAATTAAACCTATAAATTTTATAATTTTTATAAAAGATGGATAGCGTTTTCTACTATTATGTTGAGTCTGGACTTCTATATATTTTGTAAAAGTTAGAATATTCGTTGTACTTCTATTAATAAAAATGTTTCTTATAAAAAATACATTAGATTGTTGTAACAATAATAAATAATTACATTCAATTAATTAGAAAACTCTTATTGATAAATTATTTAAGAGAATTTGTATTTGAATTTTAATTTAAATAATTTTTAATTTAATTTAATTTATTTTGTAGTCAAATTTCGCAGTGCCGAAAGTCATCTTTTCTTAAAAAAAAAAGGAAGAATTGAAAAAAAATTATTGTGATAATCATATAACAATTTTTACACATATGTGCATATATTATGTAACAAAAAAGGAATGGGGTGGGCTGGGACCACAGAGACCCTTCCTTGAATTTGTCCCTGCTAACAAATGTCGTTATAAAGAATTTATTAACATCCATAACAACAACAGTTGTACTCACACCTTGTATAATATAAGTCAATTCCCTATTGATTAAATCAACTTTCATCCAGTGGAACTGTGCTTCTTTGGACATAGCAATCATGCATGTGTAAAATTATGTTTGGGAAACCATGAATATTTATCTATGCGACTTTGTCGATCATAATCAACCACAAGTTATCTATCACTATAAAATCTATTAAGATCTATATAAAATGATAAGATGATAGGAACTTTTGTGGAAGATTGAGAACTATATAGTTATGAAGCTGACAATACGAACTATGTTAATCTTATAAAGGTAGTGACTTTTATAAAATAATTTTTTACTTGAATTAGCTCATGTCGACTCCCCACCTAATGACGTGCAAGTATAGATTTTATGGATTAACTTATCTCTTGAAAGTAGTATGTGGTGGTAGATGGAATGCCCCTGTATTTTCCCACAAAGCTCTGATCATACATATATAAAATTATGATTTATTTTATTTATAATATTACATAAATATAACAAATAATAATTGAATTTTCAATTGAATCAATCAACGTAAAATAATATTTGAAATTATTATATAAAAAAAAGTCACGAAATAGTTTTAAAAAATTAGTTCTATGAACTGGATATTGAGGCAAAAATCAAAAATAATAAAATTATACTACATTAAAATATAGATTTATAATGTACCTTTAACAACGCTTGTTAAGTGAACGTGTTGTTGTATTTTATTTTAGGCTAAATATCACTTGTGGTCCCTTAACTTAATTTCAGTTAACGTTTTAGTCCTTTATCTTTTTTTTTCTCTCGATTTAGTTCTTTATTCGTAACAATATCAAATAAAGTATGAAAATATAAGTTTATTTGAAGATTTGTGTTATGAATTTGATGAAATTTGTATTATATTGAAGAATATAATTAATTTTATGAGTTTTGTTTGAAATATTTTTTGAACTTTTGTATAAAAAGGATAACATTGTTGAAATTTTAAAACATAAAATATCAAGTTGTCACTTAAAATTAAAATAAAGGACCAAGTCGGGAAAAAAAAAAGATAAAGGACTAAAACGTTACCTGAAATTAAGTTAAGGGACCACGATTGTAATTTAGCCTTTATTTTAAAAATACACAAAGTCTTAGACAACACTTTTAAAAAAAAAGTTCTAATAAATGTTATTTAAAGCGCTTTTTCAAAAAAACGCTCTGATACGTACTAGTAGATATATAATAACTGTTAGAACATATTGTACAATTAAAAGAAATTAAAATTGAGAAGAAGAGAGCAAAACATAATGTTCTGATAAACAAAAATTGATTATTCACATACCAAGAATGTTATTGGTATCAGAAATTTATTTCAAATAGTTTGCACACTAATTGTCAAAACAAACTTAACTAACTTCTAGTTGTAATCTAACTTTCCTAACTAATTACAAATCACTTTTAATTACATTTAACGTGCCACCTATTTCAAAGTGATTCAATTGATGTCAATCCAAACTTGTTCCTCATCTCTTAGAACTTGACCCTCTTCAAGCTTTTAGTTTGGATGTTAGCCTTTTGATAATTAGAATTGCAATGCTTTAGCTTTATCTTGCCTTTCATTACTTGATCTCTTAGAAAATGGAACATTATTTTTATGTGCTTGCTCCTTCCATGAACACTTGGATGTCTTCATAGATTTATTGTTGATTTGTTGTCTATTTTCAACTTCACTGCTTCAGCATTCTTCAGTCCCAATTATGTCAGGAGTTCGGCCAGCCACAAAGCTTTCTTCAGTTTGTATACATGATCTTATTTGCTTGTTTTCACATATCCTGGTGGCTGCTTCACATAAACTTCTTCTTCTAGTGATCCATTGAGGAATGCTTTATTTCATAATCTGGTGGCTGGCTCACACAAACCTCTTCTTCTAGTGGTCTATTAAGAAATATTGATTTGACATCTAGCTGATGCATGGACCAGCATTTGTAACTAGCCATTGATACTACCAGCCTCACTATTTCAACTCTAGTTACTGGAGCAAACACTTAATCATAGTCTAGTACATGTCTCTATAGGAATCCCTTTGCTACAAGTATGGCTTTGTATTTTGCAATCAGTCCATCGGGTTTCAATTTTATTTTATAGACTCATTTCACATCAATTGGTTTCTTGTGCACTCACAGTGTTATCAACTCCAAGGTCTTGTTCTTTTCTATGGCTTTGAGCTCTTCCTCCATTGCTAATCTCCATCTAGGATCAGTCAAGGCCTCATCATCACTTACTAGTTCTGATACAACCAACAAAGAAAAATGTAGTAATTCTCCATCTACATTGATTCTAGTTGAGTCATATCCCAACAAGATCATATGTTCAGCCTTGTCATCCAGCTTTCTTCTGATTTGGGCAAGCACATGTTTGAAACATAGTGATCCAAAGACTCTTGGGTGACTTAAATTTGGTCTCCTTCCAGACCAAACTTCTTTAGGTGTCTTTGTGCCAAGTCTTTTAGTTGGACACATATTCAATAAGTTGACTGCAGTGGACACCGCTTCTCCCCAGAATTTGTGAGGCACTTTCTTCCCTTTCAACATGTTTCTTTCCATGTTGAGAATAGTTTTGTTCCTCCTTTTTGCAGCCCCATTGTGTTGTGGTGTATATGGTGCAATCACTTCACGAATCATTCCCTCTTTATCATAGAATTCATGGAACTCGTGGGATTGATACTCACCACCTCCATCTGTCCTAATCTCCTTAAGATTGTAGCCACTTTGTTTTTATACCATAAGCTTGAATCCTCTAAACACAGCCAACACTTCAATCTTCTCCTTGATTAAATAGATCCAAGTTTTCCTTTTAAAATCATCAATGAATGTAACAAAATAATTGTTGCCTCCAATTGACATTTCTTCAAATGGTCCACACACATCATAAAAGATTACCTCCATCTTATTTGAGGATCAAGTTGACACTTCAGCCTTGAATGAGTTTATGTGTTGTTTTCCCTGCCAACATTCTTCACACAGCTTCTTCGGTATTTGAATTTCAGGGATACCTTGCACTATTTCCTTATCTTGCAACATCTGAAGGCTTCTGAAATTCAAGTGGTCAAACCTTTGATGTCATAACCAGCTTTCACTTTTGACTTCAACATTCAAGCACTGATTCTCACTTATTTGTATTTCAATCTTGAAGGTTCTGATCTTGGACAATGTTGCCTTCAAGGTCAATCTTCTTTGAACTATCAAACATCCTCATTTCACCATGCTCCATCTTCATAGAGTATCCACTTTCCAATAGCTTTCCAAGACTCGACATATTATTCTTCATGTTTGGCACATACAACACATCACAAATGAAAGATTGTTTGCCATTTCTCATTTGAATAAGCACCTTGCCCACTCCCACTGTAGCCACCGAGTTGTTGTCTTTCAACTTAATCTCCCTTTTTACCTTATCATCAATGCACAAAAACCACTCTTTATGCCCAATCATATGATTAAAACAACCTATGTCAAGATACCACAATTCTGGGTAGTCATCATCTGAATTAATCCTAGCCATTAGTAGTACATCATCTGAACCTGAGTCCTCAACTGCCATATGAGCTTCATCATACTTTCTTTGTACCTTCTTGGATCTACATTAATCTGCAAAATACCCCCCTTTTTGAAAATTAATATTAGTATTAGTAAGTAGACTCTTCTTACTTATTAACTCATTATGCCTTACAGAAGCATGCGAGTTTTGTCCAGTTTGTCATTGAAGAGTTTTAAAAGATACAACCAGAAGACATAATAGAAGGAATGAATTTTTCGTAACATATAAAGACAAATCTTAAAAGGATAAATACACAAGGAGTATTAATTTGTTGTCCAAAAAAGAGTTGATCAACGAAGAGGTATTTTCTTTGATAATTAATCTAAGAAATTATCTCTCATACAAATATGACTTTGAGATGATTACTCTATGTCAAGGGAGAGAGTAAACTAAAATCTTTATTCATGTCTATTATTCTCTTTGAGTATTCACTTGTCTTAATATAGAGATTTTGTTTTATTACTCAAAATGTCATTGAAGAATGATTAGCATAAGAGCAACTTTAATGCGAAAAACCTTTTTCTAAAACAAATAAAATACCAACGAAAAAAAAACTTTGGAAAGGAGATGAATTTGACATTTGAGAAAATAGATGTTCAGCAAGAGCAATTTATCTATTTTTAGATTGAAATTATAGTACTTGCAACTAGACTTTGTCAAACCATGTTTTGAAAGAGATAAACAAATATAGAAAAAGATTTAAAAGCATACACTATTTCAGACCAGTTTCCTAATAATTCTACCATATATGGATCTTTTCTCTTACATGGTAAAGTGTTTAATCAAGAAACTGAACTCTAATACCAATTGAAGGTGCTGGAAACCACAAAAAAATTAAGGGTTTAACTTCAACTTCAATTTACTTTTAAAAGATGTTTAGACAAAGTAAGGTTGAATCATAAAGAAGGAAGATGCGAGAAATATAAGAGGATAAAGGAGACGCATATATTTTATACTAGTTCACAATAAACTGTTGCTACATCTAGTCCTCCCCTTACAAAGAGATTTTATCTCAAAACTATCGATGGCTTAATCCACTATTTCCATAAATTGCATAAAAGTATTATTTACTCTACCTCTTCAAGCTTTTATTATTTTTTCTAGCATCTCTAGTTGTCGTCCCCAGAACCTTCTTCAACTTTCTAGAATCATGTTGTTTAGGTTTATAAGGGTCGTTGTATTTTTCAGGTACCTCTTAAGGATTAGAGGCTTGTTGCCACTATCAGTCTGATTTGCACCAGTTCTAGTTTGTGTCTAATTTGACATAAATTTTTTTTTAGAATTCTAACTCTTATTGAGAGGATGTTACAGATTAAGTTTTATATCAGTACAAGTATAGGAGAACAGTTTGATTAATTTACATCAACTATAATAACTGTCTATTAGAGGATAATCAACTCATTCTTTTAGTTTGTTGTGTTCTTGGCTTTTTCAGATTTTCTTCTTAACACATAGTCTTTTTCATTTTCTCTCACATACACTCTCTGATGCTCACTCATAAAGGACTGAATGAGTTCTTATTAAATTAAAAATGAAGTGCTCATTGAGAAAACATTATAAATAGTTGTGTTTCATCTAAGGTAGCTAAATTAGAACAGATTTGCTTTCATTAGAGGTGACTAAACCAAGGCATTGTTTCCGTTTCCATAGGCAACTGAGATACAACATCACTCTCATCACTATACTCACATGAAGCTTGCAACAACAAAGGCGTGTGTCACGAGACTTAGACTATAAAACATAAGTGAAGTCTTGGTTTATTTTGTCTTTGTCCAATCATTAGAGGATATATCTTATAGCAAAACACATACTTTGTTGTGCTTGTCTTTGCATTATTTATTTTGCTATATTACATTTTTCTCCATTATTATATCTCTAATAGTACTTATAATTTATGCCACCTTAGAATGGAAATAAAATACTATTAAGAGATAATTGTTCTTTATTTGTTTGTTTTTGTTATCATTAAAATATCAACCAGATGATTATAGCTAAAACCACTATATCTCAGAGTTCATAATCATGTAAGATGTAAAAACTTCTAAGCATGTCTTTCTGGTACTCGAATCTTTCTCCATCAAACAGAGGGGATCTATTAACGTTTTCACCTGTAACTTTGTCACAAGAGTTAGTCATAATAAACAAATCTTTACTAAACATAGTTATGTGCTTAACTTTGAGATTCAGCTATAATACCAATTGTAAAACGAGAAACACAACAATGATGGGGGGGG
>NC_021163.2:28393395-28398029 GCF_000331145.2 Cicer arietinum | reverse complement strand
GGGGGGGGAGAGTGAATTGTGTTTTATTTTTAAAACGTTTATAAAAAGGCTAAACTAAAGTATTGAGAACATGTCAATTAAACAGAATAACACATCCAACTTATACTGGTTCACCAACAACACGACAACTATGTCTAGTACATTCAACCTGGAGGATTTAATTCACTAATTCACCACTAAATTACACTTCCACTGAACACCTACATGTCAAACTGATTGTTCAAGTCTTCTCAATCTTCTAGCTCAGTGCAGTCAAGTTGTTGAGGAATACATCCACTACTGGACTAAGTTAAAAAAAAAGGTTTTACATTTTCTAAAAATAATCATTCACAAGAGGATGTTTACAAGTAAGGATTGTACGTCCTTTCATATAGATCTTTAGGGTTTCTGACAATAGGTATCATGTAGTTTCGTATCAAATCTTCTGAGATTGATTTTCCATTAAAAACTTGTCAAAACAAGTCCTTGTAATTGATTATGCGTATGTTGGTACAAAGACATAACAAGTAGAGGATACTAGGAGCGTGTCTCATAGACCTTCAAACACAAAGTGGATTCAAGGTGTTTATGATAACGTTTCAGCAAGTGTACTGATTGTTGCAAGTAATAATAAAATGGTAGTACCGATGTCGAACTCAAAGATTTCGTTTTACTATTGAATTATATTTAATTGCTAATACTGAACAAAAAGTTCCCAAATTGATTGAAATAATATTTAAACTTGACTACAGTAATAAAATTGATCCTTTATAATAAGAAAAATGTTAGGGATGAGTTTCACATCGAATTCAACCTTGGTGTCTAATTTGATCCTAGTTATTGAATTCCTTTATTGAATTATTACCGAATTCTCTTCATTATTCTTGCCATAATGTCTTAGTGACAAAACCTTTCATTCAAAAGTAACCCCTAATTCTTTAATGGATTTAAGATTAGAATTAAGCCTTACCATACATGAATTCTCTTGTTAAACTATTTCCTTTGCAACTAATTTAATTGGTTTCATGACTTGCATATATCCCTAGACTACAAATTCATGAATTTCTCATCTCAAGCATTCATAAAGTCCACTCCCGTTTCAAAATACGAATCGTAGAACATTTTAATGTTGATCAAGCAATAAAAAGCATTAAACACATATATAAGAAAAATAATTCAATAAACTCATTCCTATAAAGAGAAATCAAATCAGAAAAATAAGGGTTTCATCTTGTTAAAATCATCCATAACAATTAGAGCTTAGTTACCCATGACAGAGATAGAAAAGATAGAGATTAGAGAAGAATTACAAGAAAGATTCATGAATGATTCTTGATAAAACTGCTCCAATGGTGTTAGAAACGACCGTCTTTGAGTTTCTATGCTAAGGCACAAGTCTCCAAACTTCCCAATAGTTAAAAAGATGCCTAGAAAAGGAAAAAAAAAATACATTTTAATGAATTATGACGCGTGCCACGCGCCCCATGCGCATGATTTTCACTTCAAGCGCGTCCTGGCAGTAGCCAAATGCTGGAAATGCGCCTCAGGCACGGCTGTTGCGCTTCAGGCACACAACTTCTTTTGTTTGACGTGTTTTGCATTTTTCTCCTCTTTAGAGTCTAAATTGGGTTCCGATGTCTTCATGAAAGTAACAACACACTAAAACAAAGTAACAACGCAAAACTCCAAAAAATCTCTATTTAATCAAGGAAATAAGAACATAAACATTTCATTAAATCAAGGAAATAAAATTAACAAAATATATCAAATAAATTCTTAAATTAACTAATGAATAAAAGATAAATAAGACTAAAAACAATGAAAAATATGCATATGATAAAGAGTTATCAGTTTATTAGAGGATGTGCAAGAACTGTGTCTTGTTTATATATTGTCATCAAAGCATTGTCTTCTATCATAATATTGACTTTCATCAAAGCATACATTGTTTTCTAGAGTTAGACGATTAGATGTTTGATGCAACTATTAGGGATAGGAAATTAGATGTTTGTTTTAGTCATCAAATGCAAAAGAACCAAAGAATTTCTTAATCAGAACTGCTTACTTAATCAAAACATTAGTGATTTAATTTGTTACCACAAAATAATTTTGTTATCATCAAAATAAATAAGGATCATATTTTGTCAAACCAACTTGATTTTAACACTTCACTGCGACGAAACTTACCAAAAAAAAAAAAAAAGTTAAGATGTGATTCTTAAATGAATGCCAACATTCTTTAAAGAAATTGAAGTGGAAACCACTTAGACTCGAACTCTTATTTCCATTTCCAAACCACCTTTTTCACCTCCTCTTTAGTAAAATTGGTTATCAACCAACTATTTTAGTCATTGGATAATAATCGCTTGAATGAAACTCCTTACAACATAGGCTTATTAAATGTTCCTTTAAAATACTCTTCAAATTAGTCATTTTATCTCACAGTAGGTATAAAGTATTTTTATTTAGGCGTCGACTAATTATATGTTAGTATTTAGATATCTCTTAAATTATTTATTAGAATATATCTATAAAAATATCTAATTAGTGAGATGTGGTTAGATGTATCTATAAAATTATTTTACACTAAATATATATAAGTTAAAATCTTATTAACATTATATTATATTAATTGTTACTATATATGTAGTTTTACATGATACTTTATTAACAATTTTTTTCACCAACCGTTTAATTGATTTATCAACCACTTTGATGAGTGATTCATTAAAGATCCGTGTTAAAAGTTACTTGAATATTTAATCACGATCGACAATGCACCTTTGAAATTTAAATTAACAATTGTCTTCATCTTTAAGATCGAAACATTATTTGATTGATGTTGGTTTGATGAGTTGAGTTTTTAAAAAATTCAATATATTTTTCTCTATTTTTATGGAATTTGCACTGATTCATTGTCATAGTTACAAAGACAAAAATATCAGTTAACTTATTATCGTGAAGGATTTCGTCAATCATCATTAAAATACAGATAACTTTTATATACTGGTCTACAGTGGACCATCTCTAAAAATAATCCACCATAATATTTTCCCGTTTTATGATTATTTATTTGTTTGCAGAAATTATGATTAACAAAGATATAATGATTAAATAGACACAAAAGAGACCAAAGAATATTACGTAATTTAGATGGCTCCCACAATTGCTGATTCAACATCTGAAAGATGTATTTTGTGGACCAAGTGCTCTAGTTGTTTCATCAAACAATGATAGCATATCCGATGAATCACGCGAGCTTTGAAAGTTAAAGAAGTTCAAAAAGCTAATTCACTAACCATCCTAAAAAATCGTAATATTTGATAGTTAAGGGACTTTGCTTATATGAAAACCCCACAAACCATCATGGTCATTATGTTTGGTCCATTCCTATAAACTTGTTTTTGTGCTTGATGGTGCTATCTAACTAAAAAGCTTTTATCCTCCAACAGCCAAATATTGGTGGGTTCTCGTGTTTTCTCTACCACTTAGTTGCATTAACTTTCTTGTATCCACATTATAGCTTTTTGTTTTTGCTTGTAAAGTATGTCACTTCATTTAGAAATAAAATGTAGGTTTAATTGCAATTTTGCTCCCTTTATTTTTACAAATTCACGAAAGTTGTCTCTCTATTTTAAAAGTCGATAGTTTTAGTTCCCTTATCAAATTTTTAAACTAAAAAATGACGATTTGACGTATTTTAAATAACGTGAGATACAATTTCATGATATAGAACCGTCTAGATGCATTAATTTATCATATGTCTTTAATCAAATTAATTACAAATATGAAAAATTTCTCAAATTGAAAGTTAATTTTTACGGTGTTTTATTTCGATTTTATGGGTGTTAATAATTCTACATCATTGTATCGTATGATACGTTATTTAAAGCATGTTAGATCGCCATTTTTAGTTAAAAAATCATAGGGAGGGACCAAAATTATCGACATTTAAAATAGGGGGATCAATTTCGTAAATTAATAAAATAGGGAGACTAAAACTGCAATTAAGTCTAGAATATATTAAAGACATTATAAGGATACTCAAAACCCATTAAACAATTTTGCTAAGCACATCAAAGGATGTTAGATCTTATGTTGGGGGTATGCTGCAAATCTTAAATAAGAAGAAAATCAAATTGATGATAAAAGTTGAACAAATAAATTTCAAAGAGTATATATCACACTAAACTTTAGCTGCGATTCGCTCCCATCAATCTATGTATATTGGATGCAAATGGGTTAATCGGTGAACTCCCTTCAGGAAACTTTGAAAACTTTGAAGTGAATTGCACATTCACATAAACTTATCCATTAGAAACAGTTTATATATTAAAGTTCTCTCATTTACACTTGTGCACTAAACTTTACAGTTTACATCACTACGCGAAAAAACGCATTTTACAGCGCTTTTTCAAAAAAATAAGCGCTGTGGAATCGAGCGCTGTAAATGATACAACAGCGCTTTTCAAAAAGCGCTATAAAACATGTAAATACAATGCGCGCTTGTTATGCACATTTTACAGCGCTTCTTCACAAAAAAGCGTTGTAATATGCACCCCATTATATGAGTTATGGGTCTGCTTTTAGAGCGCTTTTTAACACAAGCGCTGTAAAATGCACACCCATAATTTCATATTATGGTCTGCATTTTA
>NC_021163.2:28379671-28384103 GCF_000331145.2 Cicer arietinum | reverse complement strand
TTTAATATATATATATATATATATATATATATATATATATAACAAAACATAACAAATCATGTGTAAAAAATACCTGAGACAACGTAGATGGCCGCACAGTACGTAGAGGATATTAGGGTTCCCAACGTATATAATTATTTGAAAGATGTAGAGGATATGAGGGTTTCCAACGTATATAATTATTTGAAAGATGCAGTTTACAGCGCTTGTGAAAAATGCGCTGTAATAGGTAGTTAAATTCAATGAAAGTGTATGTATTTTACAGCGCTTGTGAAAAAGCACTGTAATAGGTAGTTAAATTCAATGAAAGCGCATGTATTTTACAGCGCTTGTGAAAAAAGCGTTGTAACTGATACGCGAAAGCGCTTCCTTTTACAGCGCTTTTTTGATAAGCGCTATAAAAGCCTTATAACGTGATGCACAAACGTTATATGACCTACTACAGCGCTTGTTTTACAGCACTTGTCATCAAAAGCGCTGTAAAAGGTTCCGTTATTTTTAAATTATAATTACAACAGTGCTTGTGTTTAGCAAGCGCTGTAAAATGGGCGCTGTTAAATGTCATTTTTGACGTAGTGTATATTAGAAATAAATTTGACAGAGTAACTCTATTTATAAAAAAAAAAACTCATACCAATTACTGAAGAGAAACAACTCTTAAAAATATCTGTGTTGTGTAAATTCTTGTTATATATCATAAAGGTTTATATATTTTAGTGGTGAAGGATTACCTTCATTCTTTTGTGTTCAAGGAGCACTCTTTGAATCTTGAAGGCACAACAATTGGTACCGCCAAGTTAAACCTTCGTTACTTTATCAAGAATTTGATATAACCATTGCCTTATTTTGGAAATTCCCTTACAAAAGGATTCACAAATCAATATGAAAAATTTGATATTATGATTACTACCCGCTCTTAACAACAACCAACTCTGAGGTTATTTTTATTTGTGCAATGACTTCGTTGCAGTCTGTCACGTGATCTTCAAACAATCCTATTGCATAACAATCATTAATATCAAATGCACACCAAATAATATGTTTGATATTTTTCAACTTTTTACCCCAAAAAAATATATACCCATGTTGTAGAATTAGGTTGTTTCCGATGTCATATTAAAGCGTAACTACTTATAAATTGCATCCCATACTCTAAAACAAAATGAGGAAGAGAAGAAAGTTTAGCTACAATTTTTAGAATAGGCAAAACAAAAAACGTAGCATGTACAATTTGACGAAAGGCTAATTCCTTAAACCGCGAGGAGCTCTTCTGTTGATAATCTACCTTGTATTAATCGCCAAACACAAACATCAACCTTTGAAAACATTCTACTAGTCACTATTGTTTTGGATAATACGTATGAAATGTAAGAGATAAAGAAAACTTATTTCTTATTTAATTGACTCCTACTCGATCAACTTGCCATGGCAACTTTGATTGATAATGATGGAGAGATGAATGAATTGCATCTAGTCAGAGAATTTCCAGAAGTTTTGTACGATAAGGATTACCTCAGGAGATAGTGTAGAACGAGAAACATAAGAAATTGAAGGTTTGAATTGTGTTTTACTTTAAAAACGTTTTAATAAGATTAAAACAAAGTGATAATAAACTAAAATGATAAAACGAAAGCACATAACAACACAACCAATCTATTCTGATTCACCACTAATATTGTAGTTACGTCTAGTCCCTTCAACTTGAAGGATTTAATCCAATAATTTGCAAACTGAATCACATTTTCACTGAACACCTATTAATCAATTTGAATATGTTGAAGGCTTCTCAACCTTCTAGCTTACTACAATCAAGTAGTTGAGGGATGCAGTCACTATTGACCTAGTTTACAAAAAGACTACATTGTCCTCTCAGAAAATAGTTCTTAGCACGTTAAAACAAAGGATTATGAGCGAGAATGTAGGGATAACTGTATAAAATAATAGAGAGGTTTAAGGTTTTTGGCCATTGTCCTGACTACAAGAAATCAACATTAACATCAAGTTTTGTATCAAATCTTCATAGATTAATTCTCGATTAAACTTTGTCGAAAACTATCCTTGTAATTGATTATGTGTATCTTGATATGGAAACAGAAAGAATAAAAGGTATCATGATCACACTACAAGAAAACATCAAAGTATGTCACATAGTACTTTAGACAAATAACGGATTTAGGGTGTTGAAAAGATGATACACACATTTTTCTTCTTTAGAGCGTTTACTTTTTGGAGTGCTGACTTTTTCAGAGCTTGTCATTTTAGAGCGTTTATTTCATCAGAGCATTAACTATCTTAAGTAATGACTTTTTTATCAAGCATTGACTTTTCCAATGGAGGCAGATGATAAGATGCGGGACGCGATTATTAGAGACGAACAATCAGATGCCAGACGAGATTATTAAAGACAAACTATCAAATGTTAGACAAGATTATCAGAGACAAAAGTAAACAAATGTTGGTTGTATGCATTAGAGGCAAATCAATCACAACATTGCTTGTATTTGATAAAGTCACCAAAGGCGCATTTCAGAGCATGCTCACCAGACTTAGAATACATAAATCATAGCAAAGTCTTGATGTTCCTTTAATTTGGTCCAGTCATCAAAGGATGCATCATTAGGTTTGTTCAGAATTACTTGATATGGAAACAACAACTTAAACAAAACATTAGTGCTGTAAATTGTTCCTACAAAATAATTATTTTTATTGTCAAAACATGTAAGGGTCATAGTTCTTCAAACAAAATTAAATCTAATAGAGATAAGTCGAGGTTTCACTTAACTTTATTCCTAAAACTACTCATATTTTGATGACGCCGTATCGTATGTCTCCGAAAGAATTATTTAAGTTGAAGTCACAGTCAGAAGTGTTGTTGCTGAACGAATTTATACGTCTAAGTGTACATTGTAACATCTTATAAATAATAAACTAAATATAATTATAATTTCCAAAATTAAAATAGTATATTTTTGTATAGTATTAGTAGTAGTATTGTAATCATTACTATTATTGTTTTTAAATTAATGTCAGAATCATTTTAAATATGTGTACAGTATAACTGATTTGCTAAAAGTAATCATAAAATAATATTTTATATTAGTTTAGATTATTTTGAGAGAAGTTGTTTGATTGTTCTGATAACCAATATTCCTATTATTACTTTATCAAATTTTGTTTGCCTATTATTATACTATCTAGTTAGTATTAAGTATTACAAACACAACCAAACCGAGTGTCCTTTAAAATTAAAATTGTCAGTGTGATATTATATACAATAGTAATATGATAGCACTGAAGTTACACCTAAATATATTCTCAAATAAAATATGTTAATTTATCATTCACACATAGAAATAGCAAACGAGAAAATCATATATCAGGGCAACAACTAATGAATTAATCAAAAGAGTATTGATCAATTCCAATTCAATTTTTACTCAACAGGTGGATAATTACACCCTTTACTCTTCTATAGTACATTTATTTTGAGAATTTGGGATGAGAAAAAAGTTATATATTTTGAATAGTAAATTTATAAAAATATATTTTTTTCAAAAATCTAACTCTACTAAAATTCAGAATTTTATGAAACACAATCATAGATTATGAAATTGATTTATTCACTATATTTTTTTTTTTTTTACCGTTTTTTATTTTTGTTTGAATAGTTATTCTTTTAAAGATTATTTTATGATGTATTCTTAAACTATTATTGTTATAGTATATTTATATAAAATATTATATTCTAAATATGATTTTATGATGATTGTAAAAAGTAAATTATTTTCATTGTAAGTGTTTGAGATGAGCTTATGCTCCATATGGATGAATCTTGTACTTTACTATTATTTATTTGGATGAACTATGTGCTCGATATGGATGTGGCTTATACCCCACATGAGATAAGTTTTAAATTTCACATAGATGGATCGTGTACCCCACACTAGATGTGTAGGCGCTCTATATGATAAGATGATACTCACTTTGCGAAAGTAGTACATCTGCATATAACAATAGGATGTCGTGGAATTGATTGATTTATTTTATGTAGAATATATGTGTGTATTTGATTTATCTTATTATTATAGATGTGAATTATGGTTGATTTTAAGTGAATGAGTTTATATCAATTATTGAAAGTAATTGCTTATTATAAAAAAAATTATTTGAATTTCAAGAGTCTTTTTGGAAGAACGCGGGTTCCATGGTACATATTTATGATTATCGAGCTTACTGAGAATAATACTTGTTTTAAAATTATGTGCATTATTCATTATGATGTAATATCTCATTAAAGTGTTGTTTTCAAAGACTAAGACTGCGTACAACGTCCAAAGTTAAGGAGTTCTACACTTTTTGGATAATCATTCTATTAGAGTAGGTTAGTAGATTAGGAATATGTGGATATTGAAGTTTCAATAACACAGGAAAG
>NC_021163.2:28343351-28379578 GCF_000331145.2 Cicer arietinum | reverse complement strand
TTGTGTTATTGTATGTTAAAATTGTTTTTAAATTTTAATCATAAATTGGTGATTAAGAAACTTAGAAAAATAAAAGCAAAGAGAAAAGAAAGAACACACAAGGAATTTTATATTGCTTAACCACCAACCTGGCTGGCTATGTCCACTACCTTCACCTGAAGAATTTCTTCCAATAATTCAACCTGAATTACAAAGCTCACTTAACCTCACCCAGTTAAGTCTACTAAACCTTATGGTTGCAACTACAACACGATTAGGCAAATACAATAGCCCCTAATGGGCCAAATTACAAGAATTTATTTGGTTTGTGTTTGACACACATTGAGAGGATATGTATGTGTGTAACACTAAGATAAATATGTGTTTGTAAAAGTGTTTAATGTTCAAACAATAATTATTTTTGGATATGTTCTAAGTATTTGATGTTGATTAAATTGTTTGATGTTCAAAGTAAGATCAATATTGTTTTGTATATTCTTCAAAGTTCAAAATCTAGAATTTCTTCAATGTATTTGATGTTGTTCTTCAATTATGTTCTTCAATGTATTTAATGAGAATCGTTGTAAGATTTTTCAATTGTAGTTCTATTGTTCTACTTGCTAAAAAAAAAAAAAGAAGAATTCCCACAAAAGAAGCAATTCTGAACGATTGTCTTGCTTTAGTATTGAATTGAAGCATTGTCTTGTTTCATTTTTTTTTAATTGTTACTTTGAATTGGTGCATTTTTGTGTTGTTTCACTTTTGACCGTTACTGCAGATTTCGATGTTGTTGATAGTAATAAGCGTTTTGAAAATCTTTTATATATTAAAAAGTATTTAGCCAATATTTTCATTTGGTGCAATTTGGTTGGTAACCGTTTGGAACATTCTTTGTATTTGTCGAAGACTTTTTATTTTTTAGTTTTCGCATCTTCCATGATTAGTATCTGAGGAAAATTTGAAGGTATCAGGGTCAGAGGTAAACTTTGCTTGTTTCAGAATCAGATTTGAAATCTTCTAGATTTTATCAAAGTCACATATTCTAAGTCATACCCAATTTCCATAATCGTTAACCTTCATTAGAGGCATTCACTTTTTTAGAGGTATTTACTTTTTGTCATAAGCATTGACTTTTAGTACATATATTCTGGAGCGTTGACTTTTTGTCAGAGTCGCTAACTTTTTTCATATTCGTTGACTTTTGTCAGAACTATATGAAAGTCATAGTCATTGTGTAAATTTTAGATTGAGCGCTTCATAGCTTGCAAAGGGCTTGCTTCCTCTAATTGTGTTGTTTCCTTTATTCATTGTGTTTCCTCTTATATGTGTGTTTCTTCTAATCATTGTGTTTCTGCTAATGTGTATATTTCATCTGATCATTGTATATCATCTAATCTTTGCATTTTCTCTGATCTATGCGTTTGCTCTGATCATTGGGTATCATCTGATTACTGGATATCCACAGATTCAGTTGTATCCTCTAATTTTGTTGTATCCTTTGATTATTTTGTTTCCTCTAATTATACTATTTTCTTTTGATTTTACCTGTTTCCTCTGATTTTATTTGTTTCCTCTAATTTTTGCCATTTCCTTTTGATGTTTCCCTGGGTATGGAATGTACCTCTTTGTTCTATTTTTCTTCACACTTAATTTAGAACATTAGTACATTAAGTTTTTCTCACAAGCTTCCTTTTGTTATCAACAAAACTAGAAATGAATTTTTCTCCAAAACCATCTCGGTTCTAACAATCTTCCCCTTTTTGTTGATGACAAAACATCATTTTTGTGAAAAATTAATTAATAAAATGAAGCACAAAATAAATAGATTCTCTCCCTCACTAGAGCATATCTTATTTATTTCAAAATATTTCTCTCCCCCTATGAAAAATAACTAAATAGAGCAAATGAGAAGAAATTGGTCAACAAAGAATTTTCTTTTATAAAAAGGAACCTGTCTTCAGCAAGGGGTTTTGTGAAGATACTAGCCAATTGATGGTTAGTGTCGATATATTTGATGTCGAGGATTCCCTTCTGAACAAAATATCTGATGAACTAATGTTTGATTTCCATCTATTAGGCTCTAGAGTGCAAAATTGGGTTTTTGGTCAAGCAAATGGAAGAAGTGTTGTCACATAATATAAGAATTTGACTTTCATTGAGTTTGTAATCTTGTAATTGATGTTCCATCCACAAAAGCTGATATATATTATGCCTCTAATGTTGACAAAGCAATTTTCCCTTGCCTCTTGCTGGACCATGATATCAGATTGTTGCCTAGAAAAGTATAGTTTCCACTGGTGTTTTTCCTTTCAGGTTTATCACCTGCAAAGTCAGCATCACCAAATCAAACCAACTTCTAATATGATGATTTTTTTTTTTTTTTATAAAATAACCCTAAGTTTGTAGTGCCTTTCAAGTATATGAGTATTCTCTTGTTGTTGTAAGGTGACATTCTCTTGGGTCTAACTTAAATTTGGTAGAGAGGCAAACACTAAAAAAAAATGTATGATCTTGAAGTAGTTAAGTAGAAAAGTAATCTTATCATTCCTCTGAAGATTTTATGATCAACTCGTGTTCCTGCATCATGTTTATCAAGTGAGCTTGATTACTTTTAGGATACAACTTGTTCCAACATGATGCTTCTAATACACAACACGCTCTGAAGATGCAACAAGGTGACGTTGCCCATGCCACTAATTATAAGTCATATAGTGATGTCTTTGCCTCTAGCTATCTGGAAACTCTCCCACTAAATCATTCTAGAAGATTTGGTTGAATATTCATTTTGGAATTAATCAAGCTTCAACAATCATATTCGAAAACCATATCTATCGAGATTTACTTTTTGTGAACATCTTTGTTGACCTCGCACAAGGAATATACGTTTAGCAGATTCATGGAGAATTATTTTCAAGCATTATTTGGACATTCTCATACATAATCATTCTAGAAGATTTGGGTGAAGATTTGTTTTGAAATTAGTAAAGCTTTAACGATCATAAGAAGAATACACAACAAAATAACTCAAAAGACCTTACGAACACAAAATTCACTAAGTATTCAAAATTCAATGTTTCAGTTTTAGCAAATGCACTCGTTCATCTTATATTACTTATAGCTTAGTTATTTGTTTTAGTTTGTAGTTCTTTGTAATCAATCTGCTTAGAAGAAGCAATGCAGAATCATGTTTCATCCTTTTGTAACCCAACCCAATAATGGCTATTTTTCTATAATGACTTGTAGGTTTTTTAAGTTGGAAGTAGAGAAAAATTGACTTATAGGGTCAAGGTGTTGTAGTTCCTCAATGGTCTATAGATTTTCGGATGAAGTTTGAGAAGACTGATTTTTAGGATCATGTGTTGAATTAGGGGATAAATCCTTCTATGTGAAGGGACTGAACGTAGCTGCCACATTAGTCGTGAACTCATATAAATTCTGAATTTTTTCCTTCTGCCATGATACTTTGTTTTTATTGTTGCCTTAGTTTTTTTATATTGGTTATAATATCTAGAACCCGATTTTTGAAAAGAAAATTTTAATAAGGCAAAATACAATTCAAACCCCCTTTCTCGTATTTTTGCACCTTTAAACATGGGTAACGTTTCTTAAACACAAAGATGAGTCACATAAAGTTTTCACTACCTTCTGCAAATAAGTGAAAAATGAAAAAGATTTTTGTATTCCAATAATTCATAGTGATCATGGGGGTGAGTTTGGAAATAAGCTTTTTGAAAACTTATGTGAAGAGAATGGAATTTCACACCACTCTTCATCTCCTACCACACCTCAACTAAACGATGTCGTAGAAATAAAATATAGATATCTTTGGAAAGTGGCACGTACCATGATTCGCGACATGAAGGTTGCCAAGCCCTTTTAGACAGAAGGAATGAATAAAACTCCTTAGGAATTGTGGAAATGAATACAAACCCAACATTTCATAATTTCATCAATTTGGTTGGATATGCTATATTTTGAACACTAAAGTGAATCTTGGGAAATTTGATTCACGATATCAAAAATGCACCTTTTTGGGATACTTTGAAAGGTATAATGACTATAGAGTATAAAACAAAGAAACACCAATTATTGAGGAATCAGTTCATGTCAAGTTTGATGACAAAAAGCTTGACCATAAAATGTCAAGGCTAGATGTAGATTTTGTAGATCTACGGATGTTAGATGAACAAGATATATCAGAGGAACCAACAAAACCAGCCTTAAATGAATCAGAAGATATGTTTGAAAATTCAAGGACAAAAAATAATGAACCTCTAACAAATAAAGATCATCCGGAACCCAAACCTAGATGGAAATAAAAATCTTCACATCCAAACTCTAATCATAGATAGTGCAAATGATCCTCTGAAAACCAGGTATGCATTTAAAGAAACATCTATGCTTGAACTAGTATCTCAAATTGAACCCGCACCTATATATAGATGAAGCTCTATCTGAAGATGTATAGTATCTTGTACAAAATCCTAAAGAAAAGAAGTGAATTGGAACCAAGTGGGATTTAAGAAACAAACTGAATGAGAAAGGTGAAGTGATTAGAAACAAGGATAGACTTGTAGCTCAAGGATATATTCAACAGGAAGATATTGGTTACACTGTAACTTTTGCCCTTGTGGCAAGGTTAGAGGCAATCAGAATCCTACTTCCATTTGCAGTATTTAACAAAAGTTTTTTTTATCAAATGATTGAACACATAGTTATCCTGGTTCACCACTAACTTGGCTACATCCAGTCCCCTCATTTACAAGGCTTTAATCCACTAATTCAAATACCTTGAATTATGAAGCACCTGACCCTCCAAGCAAATCCTCCCAAACAACCTGACAACCCCAAACTTTTGAGGAACTAACCAACTTAACCCTACAACCATGTGTTCTCATAACAACCTGACAATGCTAGATTAAAGAAGACATTAAACCACTATTGGGTTGGATACAAAATATTGGAACTTTCAGTGTTTGCTTCTAACAAAGTTGATAATAATAATAATAATAATAATAATAATAATAATAATAATAATAATAATAATAATAACTACTCTCAGACATTAAGAAAAAACACATAGAAAATATTTCTAACTTGAATAAGTGTATCTCTCTTTAAACACTAAGAAGAATTTGAAATTTTGAGCTGATCAGTTCTTCTACTTTTTTTTTCTTCTGATTTTCGTTAAAATTCTTCTTCAACCTTGAGTATATATTTATAGATAAATATAGAGCTTCAATTTATTCATTGTTTAATTCTTAATTGTATCTTTATTCCTAGCTTGGTCAACAACAATCTTATTCAAAAATAGTTCTGATTGAGTTTGTAAATTCTTCAGATTGATTATGTTTGTATTTTGTTCAGATTGATTTTGTTCGTACGTTGTTTAGATTGAGTTTGTAAATTCTACAAATTGATTTTATTCATATTTTGTTGTAGATAAATCTTCTTGTAAATAATTCATATATTTTTGTGATAAATCTTGATCAAATCTTTTTCAAATCTTGACTATATATTTTTGTTATTTTGATAAAAGATTTTCTTCAATCATAAATCAGAATTAAATCTTAGTTTAAATTTTCTTAAAAAACATTTAACTATATCTTCTTTTCAACTTGGTCAAAGTTTTTCTTCAATCATAAACCTTAATAAAATCTTATTTTAGATTTTGTTCAAAAATATTTGACCATATCTTCTTTTAAACTTGAACAAAGATTTTTCTTTAATCATACACTTTAATCAAATCTTATTTTAGATTTTTTTTTTCAATAACATGAATCTTCTTTCAGACTATGTGAAGTCAAATATATTGTTCTTATAAAATACTTTTGTAAACATCAAAACTCTAAGAATAAAACCAACTTGATTCCAACAATCTCCCCCTTTTGTATATATATATACCTTTGACTTCCCGTTAGTCTAAGTATCCTTTTCTCATTTCTCTGCACTTTATCAAATATCTTTCTCCCATTTTGTCATCAAACAAAAAGAATTTACAAGAATATAACGTATTACAAGAAAATATAAAAACTAATAAAAGATAATGTAATGCTAGATTACTTTGAAGTTATCATAACATCAGTCTAGTATAAATGTAAGGTTTAGGTTTTTCTTGATGAAGTCAAACTTATCTTCAATTAGTGGCTTGGTAAATATGTGAGCCCAATGTTGTTTAGTGTCTACAAACTAAATTTTTAGTACCCCTTTCTGAATAAAGTCCCTAGAAAAGTGATGTTTTAACTCTATGTGTTTAGCTCTAAAATGTAGGATAGGATTTTTGTTTAGGAAAATGAAAGAAGTGTTATCACAATAGATTAGGATGTTGGATTCTAGGATTTTGTAGTCTTCAAGTTGTTGCTTCATCCAAAGTAGATGAGAACGCCATTTAGTTGATAAAATGTACTCAACCTCTATTGTTGACATGCCAATTGTGTTTTATCTCTTACTTGACCAAGATATTAAGTTGTCACCTAAAAAGGTGTAGTTGCCACTAGGGCTCTTTCTCTCAAGTTTATCTCAAGCATAATCAGAATCATAGTAACCCTAGGGAGGACGAAAATGACCTAAATGTTAATCAAATGACACAAACACACTTATCTTCTATTGATTTTCAAAAAAGTGTATTATCTACTTATCCTTTTTCAAAGTTATGTTTAAGCAAGAAATTGATAAGTCTATCATATCATGCCCTAGGTGCTTATGTTAGACCATACAGAGATTTCCTATGTTTAAAAACATGATTTGAAAATTCATAACTTTCAAAACCTGGGGGTTGCTTAACATAGACTTCTTCACTTATATAACCATTTAAAAAAGTACTTTTGACATCCTATGGAAATAATGTAATGTTATTATTTGCAGCAAAAGAAAGTAGGATATGAAAAGCTTTTAACTTGTCCATTGGAGCAAATGTATCAGTGTAATCAATGCTCTTTTGCTAATTGTAGCCTTGTGTGGAAAACTTTGCCTTGTTTATGACCATTTCACCTTTTTCATTTAACTTGTTTATGAAAACCCAATTGGTTCCAATAATCTTCTTATTTGGTCTAGGTATTAGATCTTAAACATCATTCCTCTTAAATTTATTTAACTCTTCTTGCATTGCAAGAATCCATCCATCATTTGCCAATGCTTCATCAACAGAGGTAAGCTCAATTGATGAAAGTAAGCCAAACAAAATGCTATCTTTTAATGATGATCTGGTCCTCAAAATATCTCTTGTACTTCCAATGATTAGAGTTTCAGGATGAGATGCCTTGTACTTCCCTCAAGATCTTCCTTATGACTTATCTTGACTATTTTTAACTTGATCTAGTTAATCCTTTGATGATTTGTCATCTTCCTCTTATTTACTTGTATCCTTTGATTTTATAGATTCTTCTTGTTTGTTTGCATCTACTTCCTATATTTCCACTAAACTTGTAGTATCCTCAACTTGTTTTGACTTTTTAAAGTCATGTAATTTTCATATAACATAATATAAGTCAGATAATTGAAAAATGGAATTAATACAGCCAAAACATCAACAACAAAAATTGTGGTTTCTACTTGTTTATGAAATCCAAACTTGTATTCTACTTCTACTGAAGTGTTCGGATTATGTGGATCTCATGGTTCCTCTAAATATTTGAGAACCTCCAAAATATTTATCAAGCTCTAATTTTTAAGATCGAGCTTCTTGTTATCACAGTAAACACAATATAAAACGATAATTAAGTTTATAGAAAGATATAACCTATATGTCAATAGTTTCAATTTTACTCCAAAAACCCTTTTAGTTCATTTTTTCTAGTTTTCATATTCTGAATTGTATATTCTCTTATTAGAGGTTCTGGATGAAGGTATTTGAATTCCCATGTAGGTTTTCCTTTTGGTGAACTTGATTGGAGTGTTCTTGGAGATCTTCTGATTCTGATATCTCATCTAACATTTTTGGTTATGTTGTTGTATCAGGTTCCTCTTGTAATTTTGGTTATGCTAAATCTTTAGATTCATTAGATGTTTCTAATAGTTATGGTTCATCTAAATACCTCAATTTCTTCATCTGTTGATTCACTTCCAGAGTCATAATATGTGTTGGATCTAGAGGCAGAGTTGGTATGATCCATTAGAGCTAAATATGTTTGCTCTTCATAATTAAAGAATTCATTAGAATCCTCTCATGTTGTCATCAGACTCTTCTTCTTGGGTCTTGAATCTTTCCTCTAATGTTTCCCTTTCTCCTGATTTGGACAGTCTAACTTGATATGTCCACGTTAATTGCATCCTTAGTAGATAATATTTTTCTTGTCAATATAACCATCTTTCACCAAGACCCAAAGTTCAGCATCTTGTGAAATAAAGAAACCTTTTAGCATGTCCTTCCAATACTAAAAACGTTCTCCATCAAATAGAGATGGTTTGTTGATATTTCCTACAACATCTTCTTCACTGAATCCAAACATGTTGAACCCTTTGATCATTCCTCAAACCCTGTAAATTGTTCAAGCTTGAGAACAAGCTCTGATTTGAATTGAAGGTGCAAACACGAGAAATGGGTTAAATTATGTTTGACAAAATTGATAACCTTTTGCAAATTTGATGAAGGCATGTTGCCTTTTATGAATTACTTAGATAAGAAGCAATCGGGTTTAGAGGGAACAAACAATGAATGCATAAATAATTGAACACATAGATTTATCTTGGTTCACCACTAACTTGGCTAAATCTAATTCCCTCATTTAGAAGGATTTAATCCACTAATTCAAATATCGTGAATTACAAAGCACTTGAACCTTCAAGCTAATCTTCCTAAGTAGCCTGACAACCTCAACCTATTGAGGAACTAACTAGCTTGACCCTATAAGCCAAGTCTTCTCCTAACAATCTGACAACCCCACATTGAAGAAGGAACTAAACCACTATTGCATTGGATACGAAATATTAGAATTTTAAGTGTTTGCTTCTAACAAAACTGATAATAATAATAACTCTCAAACATTAAAACAAAACACTTAAAAAATATTTTTAACTTGAACAAGTGTTTCTCTCTTTTACCTCTAAGATGAATTTGAAATTTTAAGCTTATGAGTTCTTCTACTCTTTTTTAATTTTCGATGATATTCTTCTTCAACCTTGAGTATCTATTTATAAATAAACATAGAGCTTCAATTTATTTCTTGTTTCAATCTGAATTGTGTCATCATTCCTAGCTTGGTCAACAATGATCTTATTCAAAAACAGTTCTAAAGAAGATGATTTTTGATAATAGGTTCTTTAGATGAGCAATTTAATATGAGTAATTCAACTAGATTGAGTTTGTTCATATTTTGTTCACATTGAGTTCGTAAATTCTTTAGATGGATTACATTCTTATTTTGTTCAAATTGATTTTGTAAGTTCTTTAGATTGATTATGTTTATATTTTGTTCTAGATAAATCGTCTTGTAAATAATTAATATCTTCTTGTGATAAATCTTGATCAAATCTTCTTCAAATCTTGATCATATCTTATTTTTAACTTGTTCAAAGCTTTTCTTCAATCATAAATCTGAATCAAATCTTATTTTTGATTTTCTTCAAAAACATGAATCTTCTTTCATACTATGTGAAGTCAAATATATTGTTCTTATAAAATATTTTTGTTAACATCAAAACTCTAAGTATAAAACCAACTTGGTTCCAACAGTCTACACCTATGAATCCAACATGTTCTCTTGATATGAGTAAAATATCAATCTGATTCCTTTACTTTATTTCCTATAGACATGATATTCTGTTTAATGTGCTTGTGTGTGCCAAATTTCAATTTAACCCTAAATAATCCCACTTCACAACTATTAAGAGGATAGAGATCTTAAATTTCAATCTAACCCTAAAGAATCCCAAATTTCTCCTATCATGTGTCGTGAGCATCCAATGCCCAAGTACCATGACTGGTGTTTCAACATTGTTGCTAAGGATATCTGTAAGATAGATTGTTTTATCTTTAGGTACCCAAATTTGGTTGGGTCCTAGTTTGTTAGTCTTGAAAGGTATTTTGTCTTTCCACCATTTAAACATAGGTCAAATTATTCGATTGTGACATTTCTTATGACAATAAGCACAAGCAATATCAAGTTGAATAAATCTAAGATTTTTTGTTTTTTCCTCAAAGCCTATATTACGCGTTTATTGTTTCTGTTGACACCATAAATTATAGAAGCTTGTTTGCTTTTGTCTATGCCTTTAGCTAGAAACTCTTGAATATCAGTTCATACTTAACATAGTTGCAGATTTTATTCTCCAAGGTTTCAGAAAACTTTTCTTTCATAGTTAGGTTTTCTCTTTTTTAGGTTTTCAAAATATTTTTCAAGAGAACTTCATTTAATGATTAAGATGTCATAAGCTTTTTTTTATAAAATTAAGTATTGAAAAGACCTTATGATTTTTGTCTAGAAGCTCTTTTAGAATATTTATGAGTTCACTACAAGATAAGTTAGAGAATACCTCAATTTCTTCATCAGTGGCGTCAAAGTCAAAGTCAACATCAACCACTAGAGCCATATTCGTATGCACTTCGTCTTCATCAGATGTTTCCTCAGAGTCATCCTAAGTAGTCATAAGACCTTTCTTCTTGGTCTTGAAGTATTTCTTGTGGGATTTTCCTTTCTTAAGTTTAGCACATTCCGATTTGAAATGACATGGTTCCTTGCATTCAAAGCAGGTGAGCTTTCTAGTATCCAACTTTTCACTTCCTTCTCTACTATGTTGGGATCTTTTGAAATCTCTTTTGGGAAAGGATTTCTTTCTATTGTTCCAAATGTGTTAGACTTTTCTTGAGATAAAAGACAAATCTTCATTATCTGGATCTTCACTTTGACCTTCCATTTCGCTTTAGATCACTGGCTTTTTGATAAGTTGTTACCTTTGGTCTCCACTTAGTGGGAAAGCTTATGAGGACCTTTTTTACATGGTAAGAAGTAGTGTAATTATTCTCGAGAACTTTCAGTCTTGAAACAATAATTTGGAATCTAGCAAACATTTTTTAATGTCTTCATTTTCTTCCATCTGGAAGAGTTCAAAATTTCTGATGAGCAGGATAGCTTTGGCTTTCGATACTTGTTTTTTCCCTTCCTAATTGAGAACTAGAGCATCAAAGATACTATTAGTTGTTTCTTTTTTGCTGCATATTTCAAATTCATTGAAGGTGATAATGTTCATCATAAAGGTTTTGCCTTTAAGATGCATTTTATATTTTTTCTTTTGATTTGCATCGAAGTCATTTCTCAATATTTCAGTACCGATAACATCTTTAGAAGTTTCATAGCCATCTTTGACTATATCCCATAGTTCAGGATCATGAGAAAAAACTTTTAAGTATGTCTTTCCCGTACTCGAATCTCTCTCCAACAAATAGCAGAGGTTGAAAATATTTCCACTTGTAACTTCACCAAAGTTAGCCATATGGGATAGAGATCTTTACTCAAATACAGTTATGTGACCGAACTCTAAGGCCAATTGTAGAATGAAGAGAACACAAAAAATGAGGATTTTAATTGTGTTTTTAAAAACATCGGCACATCTATACTTTCAATAAAGAAGATAATGCACGAGTATGAAAACATAGCAGAAAGAGACAACAATTTATCCATGTTCCCCACCAATACAATAGCTACGTCTAGTCCTTCAACTTGAAGGATTTAATTCACTAAATTTTCACTTTTTCAAACTTACACTTGAACACCTATTAGTCACGCTAACTTAATTCATTTTTAAGTCGTTGGGGGAGGCACATCCTTTATAGAGTATAATTATGGTTTTATGGTAATTATGGTTTATGGTCGTTGTACTGATTGCAGAAAATCGAGGTAGTCCGTGAAGTTTCGTATCATATCTTCGAGGAATGATTTGACAGAGAATTTTTCTAGAAAAGATTGACTTTGTACTGATTTGGCGTGTGTGTTTCAAACGGTTGGAAGCCAAAGGGAATGATGGTCAAATAGTGTCTTTTAAGGCAAGTAGCTGAATTAGGATGTTTATCTGAGGATACATAAATTGTTTTGTCTTCAGAGTGTTTGACCTTTCCCAGACTTAAGTTTCTCAAAATGTTGACTTTTTATAGTGTTGACTTTTTGATATCGTTGACTCTTCCCGAGGATGGAACTTCATAGTTAGACCATCAAACGCTTGATGTGAATATCAAAGGCATAGGCAAAATAATTCTTGTTGCGCTTATTAGAAGCAAAGGCGGAAAAATTCTTATTACATTTATCAGAGGCAATGCAATGCTTATTCGTGGATTAGACTTAGCGATAGTAGAATAATACATGTTGTATTTTTGTCTTCATCTATATTAGAGGATATGTTGAGAGTTTGTTGACCGAGCATGTAAATTCTCACATATGATTTTGTTATCATCAAAACAAATGAGAGACTTATTTCTTCAAATAAACTTGGTTCCAACAGGTAGGGTTATCCATCAAGTCACTCGAAAATCCCTAGCTGCTATTACAAGATGCCCATATGAAGGAATGTTGATTGAAAATGGGTGTGAGTCAAAGGTTGACTCTTTCAAGATCAATAAAATGGAATATCTCCCAAAGGATCAACATCAATCTTCCGAACTTTGTTTTGGAACACATGAGGTCATGTGTTATAAACTCTAGGTCAGAAAAGATTAGAACAATCTGCTACCATAGGCTCATCACTACAATACTAATGAGAACTCCCTTCATTCAAGCCATATCGGAAGATGAAATTTATATATGTTAAAGACTGTATTCCCCCAAGTGGTGATGTTAGAAGGATATCCGGTAAAACCAATGCCTCTCAAGACATTCCATTTGTGGTTGAAGATTCTTATGGTCGTATCTTTGAGAAAGACAATAAAGTAGTTGTTGTGGAATATCTAACGGTGTGTCAATTTGGCCAATATATGGCTCCAGCCTTGCATCATTTTCCTAAAACTACTCAAGTTTTTTAGAAAAAAAAAAGGAAAAGAGTTGTCCAGACAATTAGTGTAGAAGAGGATGAGGAAGAAGCAAACCTCATTTTGAGGAAGAAACATAAGGTAATATCTAATCCTGAGCAAACTACTATTTTTGAAAATTTTGGTAATATTAGTAGTAATGAACAACCTGAACTAGAACGTGTCACACCTGTTACCCAAAATACAAACTTAGATGCAAATCCCTCTGACCATGCACTTAATACCTTGTCTGACTCTGACTTTGACACCTCAGATGAAATGTTTTAGCAAAGTGTAGCAAAACACTTTGCTTCCCTCAAATAGAAATCACACCCTATCCCTCTCACGACAAAAATTCCAAACCAAACACCCTCAACTACTCAAACACTATCCTTTCTACAATTCCACAAATACCTACCCTCTCCACATATTCCTCTGCCCCTACCTCACCCAAACTTGTGAATCTCTTTCACGAAGCAGCTAACATAAAAGCTCAATATGTCATTGATTTAGTCTCGAATACATCCTTAAAAGAATCATTTGCTTCTGCCTCACCTCCCTTTCACTCTAAACCTACCACCTCCACTATTCCTCTAGACCTCACTCCCTTCCCACAATCCATTCCCTTTGACTTTCCAAACCTTGACTCATTCATTACTTCTCTTATTGCCAAAATAACTTTAATACGCATTAGGAATGCTTAGAGTTTGGACCCTAATCATGTTTCACACCAGTGGGACAATGTTCTCTCATTTGTCACCAATTGGATAACAGAAAATATGGACCATGGAATACAATTGGCCTCACAAAATTTGGTTGCTTTTGGTCAAACAGCTGAGATCCTTTATTTTTGGGTCTTGCGGCTTCAAAAAGGCCAAAGGAATTCATCTATAAAGCTTTTGAGAGCCACATCAGAAGGCTCATCAAGGGAAAACCTATCTCCCTCTAGAGGTGTTCATCTAAAACACCCAATGGTTTCTCCTTCAGCACCATTATGCTTTCCTATGATAATTCCATAGGTTGAGATATGTTTCTTGGATGTTTCTGCTACTACTGCTTTAGGATGTGCATAATTTGCCTCCAGAAGTTACTCTGCAACTCTCTCTGACCCCATGTTTGATCCGTCCCAATATTTCAAAAAAAAAAAAAAATACTTTAATCGCCTTTAAGTTAATACTGAGGCGTTCATGGAACAAATAGCCAAGAATCAGGAGAACTTTCAGACTACCCTAATTTATCCTAAGTTTAATCTTAGCTAAGACAACCAACCCAAATTTTTTATTCCCTGTATTTTTTTGTTGTTTGTCTTTTTGTTTTTTATGTTCCCTTTGTTATTTTTTTACTCAACTTTTTTTGTCTGGGGACAAAATGAGGAGAATATATTTTGAGAACAAGTTTAATGAAAATTTCAACATGCTCTATAAGAAAAAATTTAGTCCTTAGAAATAAGCAATTTTTTATATTGATATTTGGAATTACTTTCAGTCTTTGAAGATATACATGTAAATGTGAGTTTTTCATTTTTATTTAAAGAGAATTAAAGTAAAATTTTTTTTTTGAATAAATTTTGTAAGAATTAAAAACAAAATACTTAACACCAAAAGTTAATTACTAAAAATAATTGTGTTGTGCTCTTACTTCTATGCTACTTATAATCATATGATATGGTTAAAATTCTTTTTAGAAATATCACTTTATGAGAAGAAATAAAAGAAAGAAAATGTGATATGGTTGGCTAGTTAAAAGGGTTACATGTTTTTATATTTTTATTTCCTTTTGTTATTGCTTATTATTTTCTTCTTTTTGTATGTTATCTTAATGGTGTAAAAATGAATAAAATAATAATGATTATACATATTATATGTCCAATTTCTTTTAAAGATTACAAATGAATTCAAATCAAGAAAATTATTTATGTATATAGAAACATCGTTTCATGGGAGGAAAAGATAACATAAAAATTGGCTTAGTTGGCTAATTCTTAAAGAACTAGATCATTTTATGTTATTATTTTAGTTTAGCTTTTCTAAAAGTACTTATCTTCTTATCTATGTTTTGATTTCTAAGATATTATTTTGTAGGGAGAAAGAATAAAAGGAATTAGATCATTTTTCCCCTCTTATTCTTCTTGTTGTCTTGTACGAAGTACAAAATGAAATTAGTATTACTTGTTAGTTTTATGTCAAAATTTGACTAAGAATTACAAAAGAAAATATTTGTCTCATACATACATGTAAACCATGAGAAGTAATATATGAGCATTTTTTTTAAGTCTTCTTAGTCTAGTGATTTTAAACTATAATTTTTTATATAATTTAATATTCAAATATCCATATGCATTGTTGACATCTTTATATTTATAGATAAATTTTATTGATAATATGAGTTGCTAAATCATTTTATTGAAAATTTCAAGTTTCATTTCATGTGTATATTTTGAACAATTTCGATTGAGAAAATAAATATTTTATCTTATTTTGATTTTTTTTGGCTTAATTGCAATTTCATAGATATTAATTATTCTACATCATCTTATCGTATGCTATGTTATTTAAAACATGTCACTTCACCATTTATTAGCTAAAAAATTATAATAAGGACCAAAACTGACACATTTTAAAAAAGAGAGACCAATTTCGTAAAATGACAAAAATAGGAGTAAAAAAACCTACAATTAAGCCTTTTTTTTTTAGTTTATAGCTATTTAAATAAAATATGTAGGTTTGTTTTCTTGATTTTAATTTGTTGAAGGAAGTTTGATGTTCTCATTTATTTATATGCAAAAGGTCGTCTTTGATATACATATATGGTAATGTAAAAGATAAATCAAGTCTTTAGAATCTCTATATAAAGTTTTATTTGTAATAATTTTTTTGAAATATGTGATTGTTCATTATTGATTCAAAGAGATTAGAATAATTGATTACATATTAAAGTTTGTTTTTGGCAAGACCGGTTTGACCATCCCGATTCTATTACGATGAGAAAAATAGTTTATTTTTTATAAATTTATGCCAACATATATTGAAGAGTCATAAGATTCTTCAATCCAATATTTTATATGTTATTAGTTCCCCAACAAAGTTGACAATTCGAGAGAATGAGACTCTGACATTTATACAACGTATATGAGGTGGTATTTTTGAATTAATACACTAATCCTGTGAATTACGTGGATTAATACATCAATCATAAAATAAATGGTAACATGTATATTTTTTGTCGACAAATAACTAAAAGTTTGTGATATTGTTATGTGAGCTAATTTGACTAAGAGATCTCTTTTATGTAGAAAGAATTTGAATGTTTATTGGATTTCACATTGAACATCATGTAACTTATGTTTATACACAAAAATGGACTTGAAGATACATGCTTTAGATGTCTAAAGTTAATTTATGACAAATACTTATGAGATCATAACTTCTAAGTTTTACTTTAGGAACATGCAATCATGTATGCTGAGATATTAATACTCCCGTCTAAGATATTTTTTGGATGTGATGTGTATGTTCTTAAAGAAATGATTAGGTACCTAAAATTTGAAAAGAAATACATCGCAATAAATTATGCCATGAGTCGAATATAATGGAACCAAAAAGAAAACAATGTTGACAATGTTTTTGCATTATAATATAGCAGTATATGTAGTTATGATAACGAGGATCATGCATTAAAGTCTATAGAGAAAGAAAAACTTAAAAAATAGAAAGAAATGATATCTTTGAATGATAGCTATAAAGGTCAATATATTAGATATGATTGATTTTTTTTCTTCGCGCGAATAGGAAATGAGAATGATTAAATATATTCAAAAGTATTGATAAGAGACTATCATAGACTTTGGAGAGCCATATTCACCTAAAGTGAATTCAAAAACTTTTCCATATAAAATGTGTGTTACAATGTATTTGTATGGATCACTTAATAGTGATAATTATATGAAAATCACAGAAGTATTTAGTTTTTGTAAGACGTACAATTTGGGATCTTAAAGAGATTGCTTAATCAAAACGAATAAGTATCTTTATGTTCTCAAACAATCTAGATGCATGTCGTATACTATTCTTAGCTAATATTGTTAAATGAATGATATAAGAATGACATCATTTGTCCATTTTTAGAACTTGAGAAAATGATGAAGAACTACTTGGTCCCAAAGTACCATATTTTAGTTAAATTTGGAAACAACATGGAACCTTGCTAATTGTACATATTTTGATATATTATTTGTTGTCAATCTATTAACAATATACAACTCTTCACAACACGAAGACGTTGGAACAGATTCAAATATATATTTTGTTACCTTAGATATGCAGGTTATTTGTCTAATCCTCATAATGACATATTTACATAAGGCAAGTCAAAAATGTAATTTTGTTGGAATATGTTATTCAATACATACAAGAAACTTGTGACTTTTCTTCTAAAAGGATTTACTGTAATAATTCAATGTCAATATAATTTCGAATGCACGACTAATTTGGAGAAAGTATAATAAAGAAGATATAAAAAAATATTTCTTCAAAGTCACAGCCAAGTGAAGCTTTTGAGCAACTACTACCAAAGATTAATTGACATTTATCGTCTCAGATATAATTGCCTCCACCGGGGGAAGAAATAAATGTGTTTTGCACACTTTTCTCTTCACCATGGTTTTGTCCCACTAGGTTTTCCTTATAAGGAGTAGGTTCCTGCAGAAATGATGATGTACTCTATTTCCTTCACTAGGTTTTTTTTCATTTGATTTTTTCTATTAAGGTTTTAATGAGTATTCTTAATAGACATCCAAGAGGGAGTGTTATGAATATTTGGTGGAAGTTTCATGAGTTAAAGTCATAATCCCTTAATGTTAGTGGAACCCTTAATATTAGTCGATTGTTAATGGGTCATTATGATAGACCATATTCATGTACTTGTAAGATGTAGTTACTAGAAATAAGACTCACGTGATATTATAAATGATAGATGTTAGAAGAACATAATACAATTCTTAACATCATATTATCTCTTTCCCCAAAGTACTATAATTTAGTTAATTTTGGAGACAATATGGAACCTTTCTAATTGTACATATTTTGATATATTATTTGTTGTCAATCTATTAACCATATACAACTCTTCACGACACGAAGACGTTGGAAGAGATTCCAAAATATATTTTGTTACCTTAGATATGCAGGTTATTTGTCTAATCCTCATAATGAAATATTTACATAAGGCAAGTCAAGAATGTAATTTTGTGGTAATATGTAATTCTATACATACAAGAAACTTGTGACTTTTCTTCTAAAAGGAGTTATTGTAATAATTCAATGTCAATATAATATCGCATGCACGACTAATTTGGAGAAAGTATAATAAAGAAGATATAAAAAATATTTCTTCAAAGTCACAGCCTAGTGAAGCTTTTGAGCGACTACTACCAAAGATTAATTGACATTTATCGTCTCAGATATAATTGCCTCCACCAGGGGAAGAAATAAATGTGTTTTGCACTCTTTTCTCTTCACCATGGTTTTGTCCCACTAGGTTTTCCTTATAATGAGTTGGTTCCTGCAGAAAAGGTGATGTACTCTTTTTCCTTCACTATGTTTTTCTTCATTTGATTTTTTCTAGTAAGGTTTTAATGAGTATTCTTAATAGATATCCAATAGGGAGTGTTATGAATATTTGATGGAAGTTTCATGAGTTAAAGTCTTAAACCCTTAATGTTAGTGGAACCCTTAATATTAGTGGATTGTTAATGGGTCATTATGATAGACCATATTCATGTACTTGTAAGATGCATTTACTATAAATAAGACTCATGTGATATTATAAAGGATAGATGTTAGAAGAACATATTTTAATAAATTATTTGTTGTCAATCTATTAACAATATACAACTCTTCACCACACGAAGATGTTGGAACAAATTCAAACATATATTTTGTTACCTTAGATATGCAGGATATTTGTGTAATCCTCATAACGACATATTTACATAAGGCAAGTTAAGAATGTAATTTTGTTGGAATATGTTATTCTATACATACAAGAAATTGTGACTTTTCTTATAAAATAGGTTATTGTAATAATTCAATGTCAATATAATATCGCATGCACGACTAATTTGGAGAAAGTTTAATAAAGAAGATATAAAAAATAATTCTTCAAAGTCACAACCAAGTGAAGCTTTTAAGCAACTACTACTAAATACTAATTGAAATTTATCGTCTTAGACATAATTGTCTCCATCACGTGAAGAAATAAATGTGTTTTGCACTCTTTTCTCTTCACCATTGTTTTGTCCCGCTAAGTTTTCCTCATAATGAGTTGGTTCCTGCAGAAATGAGGATGTACTCTTTTTCATTCACTAGGTTTTTTTCATTTGATTTTTTCTAGTAAGGTTTTAATGAGTATTCTTAATAGACATCCAAGAGGGAGTGTTACGAATATTTGGTGGAAGTTTCATGAGTAAAAGATTTAATCCCTTAATGTTAGTGGAACCCTTAATATTAGTGGATTGTTAATGGGTCATTATGATAGACCATATTCATATACTTGTAAGATGTATTTACTATAAATTAGACTCATGTGATATTATAAAGGATAGATGTTAGAAGAACATAATTCAATTCTTAACATCATATTATCTCTTCCCCCAAAGTACCATATATTAGTTAAATTTGGAGACAATATGGAACCTTGCTAATTGTACATATTTTGATATATTATTTATAGTCAATCTATTAACAATATGCAACTCTTCACCACACGAAGACGTAAGAACAGATTCAAACATATATTTTGTTACCTTAGCTATGTAGGATATTTGTCTAATCCTCATAACGACATATTTACATAAGGCAAGTCAAGAATGTAATTTTGTTGGAATATGTTATTCTATACATACAAGAAACTTGTGACTTTTCTTCTAAAAGGGGTTATTGTAATAATTCAATGTCAATATAATATCGCATGCATGACTAATTTGGAGAAAGTATAATAAAGAAGATATAAAAAATATTTCTTCAAAGTCACAACCAAGTGAATCTTTTGAGCTACTACTACTAAATATTAATTGACATTTATTGTCTCAGATATAATTGCCTCCATCAGGGGAATAAATAAATGTGTTTTGCACTCTTTTCTCTTCACCATGATATTGTCCCACTAGGTTTTCCTTATAATGAGTTGGTTCCTGCAGAAATGGGGATGTACTCTTTTTCCTTCACTAGGTTTTTTTTCATTTGATTTTTTCTAGTAAGATTTTAATGAGTATTTTTAATAGACATCCAAGAGGGAGTGTTACGAATATTTGGTGGAAGTTTCATGAGTTAAAGTTTTAATCCTTTAATGTTAGTGGAACCCTTAATATTAGTGGATTGTTAATGGGTCATTAAGATATACCATATTCATGTACTTGTAAGATGTATTTACTATAAATAAGACTCTTGTAATATTATAAAGGATAGATGTTAGAAGAACATAATACAATTCTTAATATCATATTATCTCTTTCCCCAAAGTACCATATTTTAGTTAAATTTGGAGACAATATGGAACCTTGCTAATTGTACATTTTTTGATATATTATTTGTTGTCAATCTATTAACAATATACAACTCTTCACCATACGAAGACGTTGGAACAGATTCAAACATATATTTTGTTACCTAAGATATGCAGGTTATTTGTCTAATCCTCATAATAACATATTTACATAAGGCAAGTCAAGAATGTAATTTTGTTGGAATATGTTATTCTATACATACAAGAAACTTGCGACTTTTCTTCTAAAAGGAGTTATTGTAATAATTCAATGTCAATATAATATTGCATGCACGACTAATTTGGGGAAAGAATAATAAAGAAGATATATATAATAAAATATTTCTTCAAAGTCACAGTTAAGTGAATCTTTTGAGCAACTACTACCAAAGATTAATTGACATTTATCGTCTCAGATATAATTGCCTCCATCAGAGGAAGAAACAAATGTGTTTTGCACTCTTTTCTCTTCACCATGGTTTTGTGCCAGTAGGTTTTCCTTATAATGAGTTGGTTCCTGTAGAAATGATGATGTACTTTTTTTCCTTCATTAGGTTTTTTTTCCATTTGATTTTTTCTAGTAAGGTTTTAACGAGTATTCTTAGTAGACATCCAAGAGGGAGTGTTACGAATATTTGGTGGAAGTTTCATGAGTAAAAGATTTAATCCTTTAATGTTAGTGGAACCCTTAATATTAGTGGATTGTTAATGGGTCATTATGATAGACCATATTCATATACTTGTAAGATGTATTTACTATAAATTAGACTCATGTGATATTATAAAGGATAGATGTTAGAAGAACATAATACAATTCTTAACATCATATTATCTCTTTCCCCAAAGTACCATATTTTAGTTAAATTTGGAGACAATATGGAACCTTGCTAATTGTACATTTTTTGATATATTATTTGTTGTCAATCTATTAACAATATACAACTCTTCACCACACGAAGACGTTGGAACAGATTCAAACATATATTTTGTTACCTAAGATATGCAGGTTATTTGTCTAATCCTCATAATAACATATTTACATAAGGCAAGTCAAGAATGTAATTTTGTTGGAATATGTTATTCTATACATACAAGAAACTTGTGACTTTTCTTCTAAAAGGAGTTATTGTAATAAAGAAGATATAAAAAAATATTTCTTCAAAGTCACAGTCAAGTGAATCTTTTGAGCAACTACTACCAAAGATTAATTGACATTTATTGTCTCAGATATAATTGCCTCCATCAGAGGAAGAAACAAATGTGTTTTGCACTCTTTTCTCTTCACCATGGTTTTGTGCCAGTAGGTTTTCCTTATAATGAGTTGGTTCCTGTAGAAATGATGATGTACTCTTTTTCCTTCATTAGGTTTTTTTTCATTTGATTTTTTCTAGTAAGGTTTTAACGAGTATTCTTAATAGACATCCAAGAGGGAGTGTTATGAATATTTGGTCGAAGTTTCATGAGTTAAAGTCTTAATCCCTTAATGTTAGTGGAATCGTTAATATTAGTGGATTGTTAATGGGTCTTTATGATATACCATTTTAATGTACTTGTTAGATGTATTTACTATAAATAAGACTCATGTGATATTTTAAAGGATAGATGTTAGAATAACATAATACAATTCTTAACATCATATTATCTCTTTTTCCTTTCTCTTTATTGTTTTATATTTTGTTATAGTTTTGATTTATTTTTATAGTAGTTTATCGGTTTTCAAATATGTTTACGTTTATATTTGTTTTTTCTAAATCGGTTCTAGAACCAATTTAAAAGTATTAATTTTTAACTATTATAAAAAACAAATACATTTTGTATTTGTAAGATTTAACTTTATAAACTCAACTGGGGAATAGATGCTCCTAAAATTATCTACAAGAATTACAAAATACTCATTGATGTATATATAATAATATGCAGACCAGCGCATGTAATGTAATGCTTACTGGTCTACTAACTAAAAATAATAAACTATAAGGGATCCAAATATATATATATAAAATTTAATTTACAGTCATGTCATTTTCTCAGATTCATGAAACGTCGCTAATGATGCTGCCAAATCAAGGTGCAAAGCAAACTGGCAACTACTCATAATGTTCACATCTGATCAATTTTCTATACATTATAACGACATGAAAGTGGCGCAATTGCATTGAAAAACCATATGTTACCTTACCTGGTCCCCTATCATGAGTGTGACCTTATTGGCAAAGATGTTTGCATGAACCAATGGTTATTGTTGGGATTAAGGGAGGGATAGTGAAATTTTAAGACTTCATAAGAAAGAGACATTAAGCGGTCAACTAATTTTAATATTGGTGCAAATGATCTATCAATGAGAGGAATTACTTGAGTTAATAGTGGTGGCCCGCACCACATTTAGGGTATGCCTTCTTCTCGGACTATAAAGGTAAGAGATGGTTTATTTGGAAAATTAATTTCTATTCTTAAAATTTGTGTTAGAATTTACTTGTTAATAAAAAAGTAAGCATTTTCTTAAATAGTTATCTATATTTCTAAAAATAATAAAAATGTTTTGATTATTTAAGAAAATGTATTTTCATTAACTATTTTATTGATCTTAACTCCATAATAATGGTTTATATCAAGAGTTTCGCATTCAAGTAAAATGAAAATATTTTTTAAGAAATAAAAAGTAAAATATTTTTTCAAAATAAACGATACCTAAGAGTCACATTTAATTTTCCTTTCTTATGAGTTTGTCTCACTATCTTTCAACACTTTAATATGATTTCAAATAAACAAGTTGAAGTTTTTGACTCCTAAAAGTGAGAAGTTGGTGAAGTAAGTGGATCAATGATTGATAATATAATCACTCATAATTGTTCATGTATGTGCCAAAATAACAATAATTCATTTGATGATCAATGTTTAATTATTTTGCTAATAAACACAACATTTATAGAATAATGGATAAAATGCACTTTTAATCTTTTATGTTTAATCCAGTTCCCAGATAAGCCTTTTATTTTATTTCCCAACTAGCTAGATCATTTAAGTGACAATTTGTTTGCAATGTTAGCCTTTATATTTTTATTTGTTTGTAAAAATGTCATTTTCTATTATTTACGTTAAAAAATACGCCATGTGGCCGTTACAATGTTGACATATGCATAATGGCGCTGATGTGATAAATTATAAAAGTAAACGATTCTTATATTGGTCCTTTAAATTTTGGAAAAAGACACTTATAGTCTTCTCAGTTTAAACCAGATTTCGTTCCGGACAAATCTTCATTTTTTACATCTTTATCATCTTCCTCTTCTAGTACTCCATCTTTAAATAACTTAAAATCCAAAATTTATAATTCCGAACGAAAAATTCAAAATGTTAACAATGTGAAGTAGACAAAAACCAAAACAAGAAATACATCATTCCAACAATAAGTAAAAATGAATTATTGTAAATAAAAAGAAATCCACCATAAATCCACTAAAAATAAATGAGATGTTTGTTCATTTGAGAACTTGATAAAAAAATTAGGGAATTGGATCAAACATAATATAATCAAATACTATGTTTCTTATAAATACGTAACACGCACATAGAGAGGTGCATTGTCTAAGAATATTTGAGTTAGTAAATATTTTTATTTGTAATATTTTTTGTTTCAGAATTAAGGATATTTTAATGATTTTTATTTGAGTCACAATCATAACAATTACATTTTGTTATTTATCGATTTACTTTAATAACTTGATATGACTCGTATAAATATTTAGGTATCCAACATGTATGAACACGAATATTGAAATTACTATTCTAAAATGTACTGATGCCTTTCAAACTGAGAGTGCAAAAGTTATATTACATTACAAAAAAAAAAAAAATTAAGGTTTAAATATGTTTTTTGTTCTTTCAAATATACCACTTTTTGATTTTAGTCCCTATAAATTTTTTTGTTTGGATTTAGTACTCGTTAAATTAGAGACAATCAATTTTGGTCCTTAAAAAAAGAGATGATAAACTACTATGACACGTGGATCTTTAAATACACACTGACACATCATCTTTTATGATATATTAAAAGTTAAAAGAGAGGTTCAGGGGTTTTTGAAAAAATTGTCATTATCTTAATGTTGAACTGAAGTTAGGGACCAAAGTCAACCATATTTAATTTTACTGGAACTAAATCCAAAAAAAAGAAATTTACAAGGTCTAAAATAAAAAAAATTGTATATTTGCAAGGACCAAAGACATATTTAAACCAAAAATCAAGCTAAATTGTACTTTTCGTCTTTTATGTTAGATCTAATTCCCGGATGTACGAACAACTCATTTATTTTTAGTGGATTTATGATGAATTTCACTCATAACTAACAAAAAAGAACCACTTAAAGAACTCAGTTGGGAACAAATGTTAACGTTCGGAGTGCCACTTAAAGAACTTAGTTGAGAAAAAAAATACATAAATGATTTATCTGAGAACATAATCAAACATAAATGATTAAAAGTATAATTTATCCTATAAAAATATATATATTCATGCTTTGTTTTTTGAAATTGTATTCATGCTATTATTAATTAATTAGATATATTATCTTAGAGATTTTTTGGTTTAATTAAATTGAAATTTTCTATATAAAATAATTTTTTTAAATAATTTTGAACATGAATGAATTATTAATTTTTTTTATATAAAAAAAGAATATTATTCCAATAATTAAGGGTACTAGATCATTTTCTGAATTCACAAGGCACCCTAAATATAACGAGGGATGACCATGGTTAATCATAATTAATGGAAACATAGAAAAAACCAAACTGTAGTTATGCATTACAATTTATCTTAATTCGATTTCATCATCATCACTACGCCAAAAATGATACTTTATAGCGCGCCTTTTACAGCGCTTATTAAATACAAGTGCTGTTGTAAATATATATTAAAAATAACAGAGGATATAACAACATTTTTTTGACAAGCGCTGTTGTAGGGTCATATAGCGCTTGTACATAATGCTTACAAGGCTTTTACAGCGCTTGTACACAAGCGTTGTAAAATGAAGCGCCCTCACATGATGTTTTACAGTGCTTTTTGGACAAGTGTTGTAAAAGACTTGCGCTTTCAAATAATTAAATGACCTATTAGAGCGTTTTTTTTACAAGCACTGTAAAAGACTTGCGCTTTCAAATAATTAAATGACCTATTAGAGCGCTTTTTTTACAAGCATTGTAAAATCATTCACTTTAAATAAAAATCATTTACTTTAAATAAATAAAAACAAATTTACGAACCTTCATCTCATCTATTCTGGGAACCCTCTTCTCCTCTATGTAGTGTGCGGCCATCTACTGCTCCTCCTTTATAACAAATTAGATATATTGTCTCAGGTACTGTATTTATTAATTTGTTGTTGTCACGAAAACTAATAAATTATTACATAATAAATCATATAACATCTTTTCTTTTTTGATAATTTGTTGATCCGTTCTGCTTTGAAATCTTTTCTGTTTTGAAATTGTTACATAATAATGGACCTTGATTTCCATTTTCTAATATTAGATATGTGTACTATATATTGGTATAATGTTATCAGTAGCTTATTATTTTTGTAACTGCATTTATATAGGTCATATAATATAGACCGGAAATGGATGTCTGTCAATCGATTGTCAAAAGAGTATGAAAATGGAGTGAAGGAGTTTGTTGAGTTTGTAGTGAAGAATGCAAAAGATTCAAATAGAGTCGTTTTTCCTTGTTTAAAATGTTGTTTTGGAAAACGCGTTAGAGAATATGAATTGGAAGGACATTTAGTATGGAATGGAATTGATCAAAGTTATACATGCTGGATAAGACATGGTGAGAAAAAAAAAAAGGAAACATTAATTTTGAGAATGGTTCAACATATGCTTCAACTGATTTCGACACAGATACATATGAGCCGGACAGAGTTGAGGAGATTGCAAAAGCAGTTTAAGAAGATCTTTGGGATTGTCATAAAATGTTTGAGAGTTTGTTGAGTGATGCAGAGAAACCATTATATAATGGTTGTACTAAATTCAAAAGACTATCGGCGATATTAAATTTGTACAACTTAAAAGCGAGTAATGGATGGTCTGATAAAAGTTTCACATAATTATTAACACTCTTAAAAGATATGTTGTTAGATGATAATGAACTTCTCAGTCGAACCTACGAGGCTAAACGGATTTTGTGCTTTATTGGCATGAGTTACGAAAGGATTCATGCGTGTCCTAACGATTGCATTTTATTTCAAAACGAATATGAATTACTAAAGGTGTGTCCGAAATGCGATGTAACTAGATATAAGAAGAAATAATCTACTCCAGCAAAAGTCGTGTGGTATTTTCCTATAATACCAAGATTTAGGCGCATGTATCGCAGTGAAGAAGATTCAAAACACTTGACATGGCATGCAGATGAAAGAATTACAGATGGAAAGTTTCGAAACCCTGCAGATTCTCAACAATGGGCAAAAATTGATCACGAGTATCTTGAATTCAGGATAGAGTCAAGAAATCTATGACTTGCACTTTCTACTGATGGAATGAATCCACATGGTCTTCAAAGCATCTCACATAGCACGTGGCCTGTGATTTTGTTGATTTATAACATACCTCCATGGTTATGTATGAAGCGTAAGTTTATGATGTTGTCTCTGTTAATTTCTGGACCCAAACAACCGAGAAATGATATCGACGTATACTTGACTCCTTTAGTTGATGATTTAAAAATTATGTGGGGGACAAGTTTGGAAGTTTATGATGGGTATAAGAAAGAATGTTTCAATTTGAGGGCTATGTTGTTCGGCACAATTAATGATTTTCTAGCATATGATAATTTATCAGGATATAGCATTAAAGGTTAGTGTATGTGTCCTATATGTGAAGAGAGTACAAATTGGATGCGGTTGAAACATTGTAAGAAGAATGTATTTCTTGGACATCGTAGATTTTTCAGTATCGTGGGTGGAGAAATGCATTCAATGGAAAATCAGAGTAATGTAAAGCTCCTTTAGCACCGACTGAATATCAAATACTTGAAAAAGTACAAGGTTTGACCAATAAATTTGGCAAACCTTTTGCGGGAGAGTTGGTCAAAACTGGGTGGAAGAAAAAATCAATTTTCTTTAAATTGTCATATTGGAAGTCATTGTATATAAGACATTTCCTCGATGTGATGCATATTGAAAAAAATGTATTTGATAGTGTTATTGGTACGTTACTCAATATTCCAGGAAAGTCTAAAGATTGCATCAATGCAAGATTGGACTTGGTCGATATGGGAATAAGAAATGAATTGGGTCCCGTAAAGAAAGGAAATCGCACATATCTACCTCCAGCCGCTCATACTCTATCTAGAAAGGAAAAAATTGTTTTATGTAAATTTCTACACGAAGTTAAAGTTCCAGTAGGATACTCTTCAAACATTAAAAATTTAGTTTGTATGAAAGACCTCAAGTTAAAAGGTTTGAAGACCCATGATTGTCATATTATAATGGAGCATTTGCTACCAATAGGTATACGTTCCATTTTACCTGAAAAAGTTCGACTAGCCTTAAACTAGATTATGTTCTTCTTCAGGGAAATTTGTAGTAAAGTGATCGATCCTCAGAAATTACCGACATTGCAGAGGGAAATTGTTGTTACTTTGTGTGAGCTTGAAATGTATTTCCCACAATCGTTTTTTGATATAATGGTTATGTTCATCTCGTTAAGGAGACACGACTTTGTGGACCAGCTTATATGAGATGGATGTATCCGATAGAACGATATATGAAAATATTAAAAGGGTACCTAAAAAGTAGAAGTCGATCAGAAGGTTGTATTGCTGAACAGTACATTGTCGAAGAAGCTGCTGAATTTTGTACTGAATATATGTCCAATGTTGAATCCATAGGGCTTCCCATGTCTCGTCATTTAGGAAGAATATCAAGAGAATGAATAATTGGAAGGAGACTAATGACTATATCAAGGACATGTTGGGAGCAGGCACAATTGTATGTTTTGCACAATGATGATGAGGTTCAACCGTATGTTACAATACACATGGATCAGTTATCTAGTTTGAACATGAATAGCAATCAAAATTGGATAACTCAAGAGCACAATCGAAGTTTTATAACATGGCTAAATAATCACATAAACTCAAACAAATGTGAATCCCACCAGGAAAAGAAGAAGGGCATCTTAATGTACATGTTTAATTGTTTTAACTTGAATTGTATTTGATTTTCTGCTTATATTTATTTTCTGCTTATATTTAACTTGATCTTAGTGTTTTATACTAAATTCATGTAATTTAATGTACGTTTGACCTGCCATAACTGATTTTCTGCTTATATTGAACTTGAAAACTTTATTTTAGTACTGGGAATTCATCTTGAACTGATCATCCCAATATGAGCTGACCATGTAATTTAGCATTGATATATATATATAGGTACTTAACTAATTATTTGGAAGAAAAAAATCCAAATATAGGTATTATTTAACTAATTATTTGGAAGAAAAAAAATCCAAATATAGGTATTTTACTAGAACTGAACTGAATATAAACATGTAATTTTACAGCGCTTTTGTCCATAAGCGCTATAAAAGCCTATAAAATAAAATAAGGAGGTCACAAAGCTTTGTTTTATACCTTGTTAAAATGGTCTTTTACATCGCTTTTCCCACAAGCGCTGTAAAAATGCTTTTAAAAATAAAATAAGGAGGTTTTTAGAGCGCTTTTCCCACAAGCGCTGTAAAAAGGCTTTTAAAAATAAAATAAGGAGGTCTTTTAGAGCGCTTTTCCAACAAGCGATGTAAAAGGCTTTTAAAAAGACAGTCATATTACATAAGAAAACAAACAAATCTTTTACAACGCTTTTCTTACAAGCGCTTTAAAAAGGCTTTTAAAAATAAAATATGGAGGTCTTTTAGAGCGCTTTTCCAAACAAGCGTTGTAAAAGGCTTCTAAAAAAGCGATGTAATAGGGTTTTATATATAACAGTAAACCGCTTCATTTTCCTCTTCATTACGTAAACTTCACTACGATAGTGTCCTCCTCCTCTTCATCGTTCTTCTCATTGCGAACCCTATCATCTCTCCCATTGTGAACCATATTTCCACGATCATCTCTCTCATTGCGAACCATATTTCCATCCACGATCATCTCTTCGATTACGAACCATCTGTTCTCATTGAAATACGTAACCCTCATTATGTATTTTTCCGAACCATACTTCAGTTTTTGCGAACCGTATTTCTGCGCATTTCTCCTACGAACCCTACGTGTTCCTTCTCCTACGAACCCTATGTATTTTTTCTCACTATTCAAGTATTGATGTTATTAATTTTTTGTTGTCACTAAAATGCATGTTGAACTTATACTGATACGTACTTAGACTACTGCATGTTGAACTTGTTGATGTTATACTAAACTGCATGTTGAACTTGTTGTAGATAAATGGATACCAACAAGGACTTAGATTTTCAAAATGAGGAAGTTGCCAACACTAAGACTTACGAAAATGAAGTTAAACGTGGTGCAACCATCATGCAAAATATCATAAAAGCAAGGAGCAGTGGCATAAAATTTGAGGTATACTATACTCTGTTTGCTGGTTATTTTTTATCTTTTTTGAAAGCATATACTTACTATATGAGTTTATTAGGTTAAATGGAATGAGAGTGGTCAGCCAATTGACCCCAACAACTCCATATTTGTAAGTTACATTGGGGCTGTTGTTCGGTAGAATATCCCCATCACAATTGATGATTGGAGAGATAAAGCGTTGAAGGATGCGAAATAAATACTATGGAATGATATACAAGTAAATTTTTTGATCCACTTTTTTGTCATTCATAATTTTTTCCATTGAAATACTTTACTCAAACTATATCTTTATTTCGTTTGCAGACTGCTTTTGTTGTTGACGAGGTGAGAAATAATCACATGTTGAGAGTTGTCGGGAAAATACACCGGGGTTTTAGATCTCACCTCTCAAATTTCTATCTAAAAGGTCGTGAAGAAAATATGAATGATGAAGCTTCAAGAATATATAAATATTATATATCAAATGAAGAATGGAGCGCATTTTTATCAAAACGTTCGGACCCCGCGTTTGTGGTAAGTGATTAATTTTTTAGCATTTGTGTTTTATTATTTATATTCATAGCGTATTTTAAATTTTTACACGATTGTTATTTTTTTTTATATAGAATATAAGTAAGGCAAATCGCGAGAGGACAAAAAATCCGACGCACCCATACAAAAAATCACGTATGGGATATGCACGTCTAGAGCAAAAACTTGTAAGTAATTAAACATTGATTTTATATAATGTGGTACATTATAAGCTATAGTTTCTAACTAATATTTTGTTTATGATCTTAACGAAATAGCAACAAGACACCCAATCCGATCAACCGTTGGGTCGTCATATCTTGTGGAAGGAAGCTCGTGTAAATAAAGATGGAGTGGTTGATAATGAAAATGTTCAAAAAGTAATAGAACTTTGTGTAAGTATATTATCACTTTAATATTTTTTAATATTGTATTTTAAAAATGATATTGAACTTATCTTTTTAATCCTACGTGTATTTTAGGAGAATCTCGAACAAAGTTCGGAAAATCAAGAGGACAACAAAGCTAGTTGCAGGGACATTCTCGGTAAAGTGTTTAATGTTCCTGAATATTCCGGTCGCGTGAGGGGGAAAGGATTTGGCGTAACTCCTAAAAGCTATTTTTCACAAGAGAATAGCCAAAATCCATCTAATGAGGAAGTATTAGAGAAGCTCAAATTCCTATCAGAGCAAGTGGCACTCTTGGTGAAGACGAATAAAGACAAGCAACTTCCGAATCAGCTCCAACGTGAAATACAAATGGAGAGTGAAAACGCGAGTTGCAACATTGGTCTCAAAAGTCTTCCCGAGGTAATTAATTACTTAATAAAATAAGAAATTCATTCAACCTAATTGTTTCACATACTTATGTATTAACCATTGATTTAGGGTGTCACTCCTTGCGTGCTGTACTTATCCTTCCCTACTCATCGCAAGGTCGGAAAAGGAACATTGTACAATACTTCGGGAGAAGTATTGCACACCACACTGATCCCTGCGGGCCATGTCAAAGTATCACATGTTATTGCTTTGGAACCAAATGCATTGTTGCCTATACGGGACAAAGATGCAGATATGAAGTTTTTGGGCGAAGCAGTTGGTAGTTACGTGGCATGGCCCACACATCTTGTTGCCCTTGATAAGGTATGTTTAATTAATTGAAATGTATGTTTAATTGATATGTATATTTAATTGGAGGATTATATTTAATTGCTGATTTTTTTCCGCTGTTAACTTTAATTTCACATTTATTTAGATTCAGACAAAGCCTAAAGGGAATGATAAGAAGATTCCCAGAAACGAGACAGTTACATCGCCGGAAAAGGTTTGTCACATTTATTCTGTAAGGTTTGTCATTTTTTTCATATTCTATAAACTAACATTTAACCTCATATTTTCAGATTCAATCCAATAAACCACCCGCACAGCAAACCAGCTGCCAGAATAAACCAGCTGCCGCACCACAACAGGATGTTCTTGGTAAAAATAAAGCCAGCAAACTTCAAAAATTAGAGGGTAATAAAGCTGGCAAACTTCAAAAGCTGGAGGGTAATAAAGCTGCCAAAGTTGCTGCTCAAAAACTGGGTCGTTGCTGCTCCTAAAATAAGTCAGCCATGCCTTGCTAAATATGGGTCGTATCTTGATATACAAGTAAAAAGGAATATGGGCAGCAACGATGATTCACGTATTATAAGCATGAATAAAGCTATATTCAGAGATGAGTATGAAGAGCTACTTGAAAAGGAGCACATATACGAACTTCTCAACCATAAGGAGCTGAGTGCTACTGTCATCAGCTTATATATTAGGTAAAAATTACTTTTAATTGCATTTATTGGTAATTAATTTAATTTATTGGTAATTAATCTAATTTGAAATTTTCATTGAAGGTTTTTGTATGATAAGTTGATGTGCACGCACAGATTATCAAATAGATTTTCATTCTTGTCTCCGCATAAGCTTTCGATGTGTAAACTCGATCTAGTGAATGTAAAGAAATACATTGTAGATATCCTATTAGGAAATATAGAGAAGGATAAGTTGTTTTTTGCACCATATAATTCAGGGTACGTAATTATATATTATTTATATATATCTTTTTTAATTTATGAGATCTTAATTTATTAGTTGTGTAAACAAAATTGCCAACCAAATTTTTGTTGTTGTAGGGCATATTGGGTGCTATTTGCAATCAATGCGACCTCTGAAGTTATATCCTATTTAGATCACTTACACGACAATTACAACAATCACTCCGATATAAAGACTATGTTCGACACGTAAGTAATATTCATTTATTTCTTACACACACATATATATATATATATATATATATATATATATATATATATATATAATGTGTTTGTTAATGCTATAATAATCACATTTATTTATTCGATAGTGCTTTACAAGTTTTTCGAGCTCAAAGAGGTGCTATAGTGTCGAAGCAAAAGTCAAATAACATCACATGGATTCCAATAAAGGTTAGAAATATATGCCTTTAGAATTTCATTTACAATCAATGCACAAATATTTTATTGACTTATATGTTTTATTTTATAGTGCCCTTGTCAAACTAACAACATCGACTGTCGGTACTATATATTGCGATTCATGAAGGAGATTGTTGATAGGAATCAAACTATTATCCCAGAAACAGTACGGTATTTTTATTATTTGAATTTTCATATATAAACTATGTATGTATTTGATTCTAACTTATTTATGTTCAATTTTTATATTGCATAGTACTTTGACAATTCCAGTCCAACATGCTTTGAGAAAGATCTAATTGAATTCAAGGAAGACTGGTGTCAGTATGTGATTGAAATGAAAATTATTTGATTTGTTGGGAAATAGCATGCTACAAGGGATCTGAATATATGGTAGTTTTGTTATGTGTTGTGTAGTTCTGTTAGTTATATGTATATGAATAGGACACATTTGAAAAGTTGTGAATATGTAGTTACATGAATATGTGTTGTTGTCAATATATGAATATGTATATGAATATAGTTTTGTTGTTGTGTAAAGTTATATAGTTCTGTTGTTGTGTACTGATTGTGAACTGATTCTGGATGAAAATGATTTTGGAAAAATAATTAAAAGACAGCGCTTTCTAAAACAATACCATAAAAAACCAAAAAGCGCTTTTTAAAAATTTCAATTACAACGTTTTTAAATAAAACTAAAATAAGAATGCACCTTTTACAGCGCTTTTTGAAAAAAGCGTTGTAAAATGTGGATAATAATGCATATATTGAATGCACCTTCTACCGCGCTTCTTTGAAAAAGCGCTTAAAATGTACCCTTTTACAGTGTTTTTTTTTTGAAAAAGCGTTGTAAAAGGTATATAATAATGCATATATTGAATACACCTTTTACAACGCTCTTTCAAATAAGCGCTGTAAAAGATGCATAATAATGCATCTATTGAGTGCACCTTTTACAACGCTCTTTTCAATAAGCGTTGTAAAAGATGCATAATAATGCATATATTGAGTGCACCTTTTACGGCGCTCTTTTCAATAAGCATTGTAAAAGGTGCATAATAATGCATATATTGAATGCACCTTTTACAACGCTTTTTCAAAAAACGCTGTAAAAGATGCATAACAAGCGCGAAATATATCTACCTATTTTATAGCGCTTTTTTATTTTAAAAATCGTTGTTGTATCTTTTTACAGTGCTAGATGCTACAACACTTAATTTTTTTTTTAAAACGCTGTAAATGGCTTTAAAAAAGCGCCGTAAAATCTTATTTTTCGCGTAGTACATGTATCACAATAAACATAAGAATCAAAATTGCGAATAAAGAAAGTGTGGATGGCTGGCGACATGTCCTGAATTGCCAAGAAAGGAATTATTGTTAGGAAGAGTCAGTTGAATTATTGTGAGAGGTAGAATCAGTTGAAATATACATATATATTTTTTAAGACAAGAGTCCAACATTCGTGAATAACGAGGTTTCAGTTTTGTCATAAAGCAAAAAAGGGACAACGAAATTATCATTAAATTACCAATTTAGGATGTGAAAAAAATAACTGATAAAAAGAACCATTCGCTGCTCTTTACAACAAGAGAGGTCAGCGTCGCTTTCTTTTTCAATTGACTGAATTAGGCGTGTCGTAAGTTTTAAGCTAAAATAAAAGTGACTGCAACTGCAGTCAGTATTGAATGAATTGAAAGAGGCTAGGGTTCAGTTTATGTTTCCTGTCCTTTTAAGGATGGAATAAGTAGATTTAAGGAAATTTTGAAGTGAAAAAATGAAGAAAAATCATATACATATACATGCATAATATTTTCAATAACCAAACTTCAGCCGTCATTGGTTAAAACTTGTTTGGCAAAAATTGATTGACAACTGATGAAGGAGATGATAGCTTATAACAGATAAATTAATTAAAATGTTATAGGTAAAATTTTAATGGTTCAATTAATTTAAAAGTTTATATTGAATGACATAAAAAAATTCTCGATTGATAGTAAATTTTATATCATTTAATGTTTAAAATATTTTGAAACTAATAATTTACATTTTATATTTTATTAATTTAAACTATTTTATAATACTAATGTTTAAATATTTTAAATTATTTTAGATTGTTTATTTAGCTAGTTTATTTATTTTATATTATACTAAACTGTTTATTTTAAATCATTTACTGATATAATTATTTTATTTATTTTAAATTATAATAAATAAAATGTAAAGGATTAAAATGGTTTTAGTTAAAATAATAAGGATAAAATTAGTAAAAAGATGATAAACTATAAACTTTAAGTTCAAAAACTACTTGAAGTAGCTTATAAAAAAATGTCATATATTATAAGCTATAAAGCTCATAGTAAAATGAGTAATACTAGAAAGATCTTATAGTTTAGAAGCTATAATCAATAAGATAAAAGCTAGTTTATTTCAATTATTTGTTTTGCCAAACAGACCTTAAACATCTAGAGAAATTGATAAATTTTTCTTTTTTAGAGTTAATTATGCATATTTTTCTATAAATTTAAATTAGTGTTTTATCTATACATTTTAATACTCGACTAGAATTAATTACAAATATTTTTTATTTTATAATTTTAAACATTTATTTGAATTATTTTCTATTTTAATGCTTGAAATTAATCAACTCCTTCACATGAAGGATTTAATCTATTAATCACTAAAAGTATTACATGTCCATACTAGTTAATCTGACGGTATTTAAGTCTTCTCAACCTTCTAGTTTAGTACAATCAAACTATTAAGGAGAACAACCACTATTGGGCTAAGTTACATAGAACGTTTAAGATAATTTTATGAAAAATTCTCATAAGAGATTTTTAAATTTCTCAAAACTTAGAACTAATACAAGAATTTTCACGATTTACTATGAATGATGCACTAGATTTCTCGTATTTCTATGCATGTTACAATGAAGATCACAAGACCTTTTATAGAGAAACTTACACTACTAGAAAATCAACTTTTAGCATCCAAATTTAGCGTCGGCCACCATGCCGACACTAGTAACGTCGGATCAATATTAACTTTACGAACACTAAAGTATTAAACCATTTTTTAATTAACTACTAGCGTCATTCCATTTGACGCTATGCTTGACATAAGACTATAGTTTCTCTTTTTTACTATTCTAGCGTCAACATTTCCGACGCTACATTTTCTCATTATAT
>NC_021163.2:28316600-28343220 GCF_000331145.2 Cicer arietinum | reverse complement strand
TATATATATATATATATTGGTAAAAAATAAATATAATCTTTTTACCCTAACCCTGCGTCTCTCTATGATTCTCCTTCACTCTCCTTCATCCTAACTATCTGTCGCCAGCCTTATAGGCACCACACCCTCCTCATCGCTTCTCAACGCCCCGCCGTCTCAACTCTCTGTCCTCCCTCTCGTTTTCCCTCACTCACCAAAAACAAACCTTATGTTTTCCTTTCCATGGCTTTCAGTTTTCTCTCCTTCACTCTCGGTTCTTACCATCTACTACCACAAACCTACCACCACCATTCACGAACCCACTACCACCATTCTTCTTTATTCATCTTTGTGTAATCTCTCTTTGTTTCTTGTTTTCCCACATCATCTAATATTCTTTTGGAGTCTTCAAGTGAATCGTTGGTATGTAATCAATTCGTATGTATAGATAGATATAATATAACATACACCAACCAAGTCGTAGGTATATATATATATATTTAGTTATAGAGTTAAATAGGCTGTATAGACATCAAATAATATTTACTTTGTTTTTCTTGAAAATAAAAATTTCCTCAAAATCCTTTAAACCCTCGTTTTGTCCCACCCCAAAATAAATTCTCGAAAATAAAAAATTTCATAGTCCAGCACCGAAAAAATAATTTTCATTCCCACTCAAAAGTCCCTCAAACCCTCAATTTGTCTGCGAGAGCTACTTCGAATACTCCATCTCCATCCAACACCTCCATTCGAAACCTCACCGGCCGCCACTACAATTTGTTAGTAGCTCAACCATTATCCCCTTCCTTCAGCGAGCAACCTCGTCGGCCACTTCCAACAATCTCAACTGCGAGCAACCTTCACGATACCAACCTCCAATTATCTCTTGAACCACAATTTTTGCAATTTTTATTAAAAAGCCCCAGTTTTTCTACAATTTTGTGTTTATTCTGAAATATAATCATATTTATTGATTATATTTTTTGAATTATATATTATGTTTCTTCAATTATATTTGTATTTATTGATAACTCTTTTCCTTCCTCTTGTTCACTGTGCGACATCGACAACTCTCTCCGTTTAGTTATGTTCTTCAATTCATGTAATATGGAAATTTGTTGAAAACTTGATGTTCCCAAATTAGTTTCGTGTAAACTAGATGCGTATGCTACTATGTTATTTTCTCAATTTTTAAGTTGTTAAGTGAGGATGATGGTCTGTGAGTATGTTTGAAGTCTTAAAATGCTTTGATGAAAAACAAAACTAAAAAATATTAGATATGAGAATATGAATGACAACTTCAACTCAACTAATTAAATTGATGGTTATAAATCTGGTATGACAAATAATTATTATTAAATTTTGTTGAATTCTTAGGTGGTTGAATGTTTTTTTTTTTCCTAAAGTTTAGTTGTTCTGTTTCAAGTTGGTAGGGTGTAACATCTCTCTTTTTCGGGACATTAACTAACGGAATTCTAAACGTAAAAATACAAATTCATTTTTATTTATTTATATACTCATTTATCCTAAAATCAGTTAATAATATTTTTAGTTTTATTTTCAAAAATAAAGAATCAAAATATTTACAATCACTAAAAGTAAATTTAATACGTTAATCAAAAGAGACTCCTATAGCCAAAACTATTGATATCTTACTACCCAATCATAAATCCTAGTTGGTCATAAACTTTGGACTTGTGGTAAACTAACCCAACAAGTCTAACAACGGCACAAAAGTATCTCAGAGCCTCCAACCGCATGTTATTGTACTTCAACGCATTTCTCCGATTAGGTTGACCGTAACATTATTCGCTCAATTAGCACTATATGTAACGTTCTGTCAAATGTGAGAGTCATCTCCAAATAACAAACACATAGAAAATATGCATGCATATATATTTGTTATAGCAAAAATATAGATAAATCATGTAATTCGTTTAACACAGTTAAAAATCACAACACACTAAAGGTACAGTAACAATGAAAATATAACAGTACAATGTTTGCGTAATTAATAACATTAATCATTCCATCCAAACGAACAAGAGGTACAGTATCACAACGTTAATTCACGAAAAACCAGGAGATACAATAGCACATTTTTAATAACTTTAATTCATCCAAAAACAGGAGATACTATCAGTTATCTTTATAAAACACTAGTCACACACTTTAATTAATGCATATGCAACAGAACTTATTACTTAATCTATATGTCAATGTAATGATTCTAGAATATCGTCTCCCCCGCAAGGCTTCGTGGATCCTTCCAAGCAACACCACTAACTCGAGCTTCGTGGGTCCTTCCAAGCAACACCACTAACTCAACATCCCCGCAAGGATCTGTGGACTCCAACCAATTATGGACGCACCACCACACAACTATGAATGAATGCACTGAGGACACTTTAACAAAATATAATGTGATACTAACTTATTAACGACATATCACATAACATTCATTCTTCACACTTTGAATATGTTCAACACAACCATTATAACACCATATCACATAACATTTATTTTCCACACTTTGAACATGTCAAGCACAACAATTATTAATATTCATTTGGAATATAACCACAAACAAAACCAATAAATAACATCACAGTATATTTATATCACATATAATTCAATTAGGAAAGCGGATTGAATGATGCCCTTACCGATATGAGTGTCATTATTAAAATTCTCACGCAGCGGTCTTTGCTCCAAATGTGCTACACTTGAGGGATGAATCAGTAACTCATTTAGTTCTTGAATTTCTTTCTTTTTCTCTCCTAGACCCGTTTTTGTTTTATTTCTTTTTATAAGTCAGTTTTATTTTATTCCATTTTATCATTAGAAATGGGTGGGGAATGTGTGCTATTAAATGGGTAACATGGTATTAAACGCGTATGGTATTAAATGGAGAACGTGATATTAAATGGGAAATATATTTTTTCAGCCTAAACTGTGAAATTTGTTTTTAACGGTTCCTTTTATTATTATTATTATTATTATTATTATTATTATTATTATTATTACTATTATTATTATTATTATTATTATTATTATTATTATTATTATTATTATTACCAAAAATTAAAATAACACAATACAATAGTAATTATCACCAACAATTTACAAAATAATTTTATCAATTCATAATAAGATAAGATATAAAAATAAAATAAAATGTTACATTCCACCTACTTCAAATAGTTTCGTCTTTGAAACTGACGCTGATGAAAGAAAAATGCTGGTCTTACATAGGGTTATTAGCAAGTTTGAGAAGAAACGTTTCTACTTGAAAGGTAATCCTTAGCTTAACATACTAACTTTTAATCTTTGGAATATTATAATTCTAGATCCTATTATTTTGTTCTCTATTCGATAAAAGAAAACTTCGGTTTCTATATTTCTATTTTTAAAAGTTGTTTGTCTTACTTGTAAATATTTGATATGCTTCTAATTCATAATTCAAAATCTAATTGTTTCAAAGTTGAGTTATTCTATTAAATTAAAATAAAATTACATTTGGATGCCTATTTCAAACCGTTGGTTTTGAAGTGTACATATAAAACTTTGATAATATTTTATTTAACTATTGATATGTTTAAGCAAATTTCTTGTCATGTCTATATTTTTAATATTTTGATTTTTTGTTCATCTTTTCTACTTTCCTAGATGTGTATTATTTTGCTTTAATGTTTGCTCTGATTTGTTTCATTTTGATTTCTCTTTCTTGTTTGTTTCGTTTATGTTTTTATTTATTCAACATTTGGTCAAATGACTCATAGATGGTGGATATATATGGGCGATGAATCAAAACAAAGTGTAGAATATCTTTAAAGGATTCATGAATTTCATGAATTTGTTTTTCCAAATTCAAAAATCAAAGCAAAAATAATGTGCCTTTGTACAAATTATGTCAATTGCCACACACATTCTTGTAGAATTGTTTACGAACAATTAACTAATCAACAACGTGGATTTCTTAGAGGTTATAGGCGATGGGTATTTCATTGTGAGAAGTCTACAACTTCAAGCAACACATTTGAAGGTGTAGAAATGGAGCATGGCATGGATGGGTTAATTAATGATATTTTTGAAATTGATTCTACAAAAGAGCTATTTTGTGGTGAAGGTGGAACGAATCCAAAAGTCATAAAAGAATCTAAGTTTTACCAATTGGTGAGGGAGGATGAGCAAATGCTCTACCCAAACTGTAAGAGGTATAACAAGCTATCATTTATCATTCATTTGTATCATTTAAAGTGTATTCATGGGTGGAGTTGCAAAATATTTTCTATGTTGCTAGATTTACTAAGGGATGCTTTACCATAAGAAAATAGTCTTCTAAAGTCATACTATAATAGTCTTCTAAGAAGATGGTTTTAGGTTAACATTGGGGTATGAGAAAATCCATGCTTGTCCCAAAAATTTCATACTATAATGGGATAGATATATAAACGATCAAGTATGTCCAAAGTGTGGTACATCAAGGTAGAAAAAAAAGATGAAGATGTACAAACTAATGGGATTGAGACTTCTCAAAGCGAAAGAACTTGCCAGCAAAAATCCTTTGATGGTTCTCATTGAAACCAAGGCTGCAGAGTTTGTCCATGTCCTCCAAAGTTGTTGAGTCGATGAAATGGCACCGTGAGTGTCGATTGAATGATGGTTTTCTTAGGCATCCTACTAACTCCCTTTCTTAGAAAGAGTTTGATGCTTGACATCCAATATTTTCATTAGATCCTCGTAATGTTTGATTAGGAGTGGCTTTGGATGGGTTCAATCCTTCTAAGACTATGAGTATTATTCTTAGCACTTGGTCTATTATGGTAATTCCGTATAATCTTCCTCGATGTGCATTCAACAATCATTCTTCATGTTATCACTACTATTTGGCTTAAAAGGTTATGGTTCTCATGTTGTGATGTATAGAACTAAGGGTATTTGTATTATATTTTAGTAGTATTAGGAATTACAAGGAGAGATAGAACAAACAAACCAAGTCAACAAATTTCAGCAAGCTTCTCATTGCAATACGATGATTTTTGTGCTAGACATGCTTAATTTCATATGTACTATTTCCTAAATGTTTGTATCTCATAGACAAATATATATTCGACGTGTGAAGCCGTTTTGACCGTAAAATATCGATCAATTAATGTTCATAGTGTAGAGGAGCATTTTCACAATGCAAATGGCCCATAAATGGCTCGTTTTAATATGTCACCTTGTCATGCGAAGCCATATGTTTGCCGCACTAGATCTTCAATAATTACTCCATTTTATTTTGCCATGTTGTTGTGCTAAGAGACCTTTCCATTGTACAAAAATGTTATTCTTTATATGTATTTTCCCCTAATTTGAATTTCCTTATGATCTACAACTTTAATGTCCATGCCAAAGTCTAATTCGATCATCTTTCATTTCTAAATTAACGATGAATTTAATCCATTTGCACTAAACTTTGTGCATGACATATGCTCAATATTTGGACCATATCTTGAGCTAAACAACTCTTTTTTAAGTGAAACAAAATCCATTGTATTTCTAACCTTATATCCCTTTCCACACTTCTTATGAAGACACCGAGACCTAACTCATCAATTAACATCGTCGTGTGACACAATCTTTTCTCTGTTCTAAAAAATACATTAATTACGGTTTAATGCTCATAACACGTGGTGCAAAAGGTGTCCTTGCAATGCAAAAAAATTCTTTCTTACTCTATAAATATGCTAATGAACTAGTTTTTGTGCCATTTTTAAACCTTGGTGTGGCTCCAACAATCAACAATCGTTATCGCCAAAATACTATATTTTCCCTAAAAGCCATAAATATTCACCAAATCATATTTTTTGATCATTATAATCAACTTCTACTTATCATTTTTTGAAAATCTATGTTTTTAATAGATCAATTCTTTCTTATGGTACCTTCCTCCAACCAGTGTCTGAATTTGTCCCTGTTTTGAATTCTAACTATTTATTTATTGTTTCAACTATTTCATTCCAATTCTAACTGATTGAATATCACTTATTCAAATTAAATGTCATTCAAATCCCTTATAATTCATTCAATTAATTAAAATTTTCAATAAGACCGTTCAGAATGTGAGAAATCAAAGTAGGAGATTGACCTGACCCAGTTAGGACTCGACTAAAGTAACTAAATAACAATGGGTTTTCATGCAATTGGTTTACAGGTAAAAATAGTATCAAACACATATGATTATATAATATCGAATTAAAAAAAGAATGATATATCTAGGGCTGACCAAGACCACTGCCTTATTAAAAAAATGAATTAAATATGAAACTTCAATCAATAGTAATAAAATGTGGATAGAAACTTTGGTAGGATGCATGTATATTTATGTCGTATAATGATATATCTCTTACTTTTTGATCCTTATTGAAGGTGATAATTGTGAATGTATAATGATAATATGTTTAATTGAAGAAATGAGATTAAATGTGAATGACTCGAGAATATGTGTTATAGAACATGTGATAAATTGTGTTATATAATGATTGACAATTACATGATAAATTATGTTTGATTATGTATCGTGAATGAATGTGAGTATATATTGTGTTGTAATTGTGACTATGTAAAAAAATGTAGTTTTGATATTCCTAAGTCATGCCTATAATGGTATTTTCCTAAATGACATGGATGAGCACTTATGGACTACAGCTACCGTGCAATCCTAGTTTAATCCTGACTAGTCACTTACATGGGTGTCGCCATTATGACTCTAGTGGATCTATGAGTAAGTAGACATATTTGTAATCTGCCATCCATCCAAAAATTATTGCATACTATTGCGTCTCCTCACCGATTACTTTACTAGTAGTTTTGTACTACATGCCATTGAATTACGCAAAACATTGCATTGGTTAACAATCTTGATGTTGTGCATGTGTTGCTAAGTATTGCTACTAAATGTGTTGATAAATACTATCATTACTTGTCAGCATTTACAATTAATTTTACTATGTGGTGGTAAGTGCGATTATTATATGTTGTTATATCTTTGATGTGTAACTGAATGATATAAGTATGCTTGAAAATATAGTACAATATGCTTATACATGATTAGGTGTTCATTTTGCTCTCTATATACCATAACATGATTATAAGTAATTTCCCTTTTCAATTTTTGATGTTTATTCTTGTGATAGTAGAGATACTCCACAATCCATAGTTGACATTCAAGAATACAAAGGTCTACTGTGGGGATAATCTCCTCGTTAGAATTTGAGTGTGACATCCTCTAAAATTTATCCGCTCTAATAGGTGACATCGGGGTGAGATTATATAATGCATTTTGATTCAAATTGTTCACTATAAAATTATTAGTATTATTGGATTGTTAATTGAATAGATTTATTTAAGTGACATGCGTTATGTATAAACGGGATATCCTTAATCAAATGTGACAAGTTTTTGAAAAACTCTTATTTTCTATTCATTGTGAATTTACCTAATTTCTAAGTAAATATGTGTTATGTATAAAGGTGAAGATGCTGCCACCTATAGACACTAGAACACATCTTCAATATTTCAAATTTGAGATTCCAAAAATTATGGTTGTTGTATCCATAACCAGTTACAGCTTAGCTATGCACTTTTCATTTTTAGTACATTTAGCACGAGATATTCATAACCTTCACTCCGAGTTCATCCCTTTACTACCTATTCTAGAGTGGACTCTGGCCCCACAATCTTACATTTCTAACATGAAATGGGCCTTGTTCCAATACACCAAGAGTCAAAGATATCTTCCTCCACATAGCTCTATACATGTGAATTACAACCTAATACGGTCTCAAGTTCATTGATCAAAGTCTGATCAATATCACATGATGATTTGAGTAACCTGCTACTACAAGAAAAATTGTTATTATCTACGGCAGATTTTATCTTTATCCACGGAATGTCTGTAGGTAATGTAAAATTACTCACGGATTATCTACGGCAGATTTTATCTTTACCCACGGAATGTCTCGATAAAATAATCACCTATACAATTATCCCTCTTTGGGGATATCCTATAAAAGGATCACACTCTTGTAATGCAAGGTACACATTCATTTCTATAACTCTAACTCCCTCCAACTTTCATTGAGTTGGGTGTGGGAGTGCTTTCAAGTACATCTCATTGGGAATTTCTTCTTTGTACTTCATCAAATGTAGGCAATATTAACAATTTTCGACTACCTCCAAAGTTCCGAGTTGAATCATTTGTGTTTTTTGTGGCAACAAACCCACGGGGGTCTATACCACACGATAAGGTTTACGAACCCTTTAACCCCTTAGCCTCGACTAAGGAAATACTGTTTCGATACACCAAAAAGTTCCATCTTACTTGAGAATTAAAGAAAGGGATAATTTATAAATACCCATAATCCTCCACCCATCCCGAACTTTTTTCACAAAGGAGAAAATTATGAGGATCACACATGACATAAAGTGACCAATACCTTAAAAAGTTGGTAATGCAGACTTGAGGTTAAAACACTACCATATCAAACAACCAGTCATAAGCAGATGATGTGATAAAAAATTATCAACAAATCACAAAAGGATATATCATCAACATAGCATAAAGACAACATGATAGTACGGAAAAGGATATATTCACACTCAACACGTCCAATACACCACGTGGATTATCATATCAAATAAAAAAACCATGTTACCTTTGATAATAATAAATTCCAATATATAAGTTTAATTTGTTCCACAATATTATTGATCACTAACTATTGTATTACCACACACAATCATTTTTTTTTTTTACCATATTCTAGAAAGAGTTGGACAATCAAAGAAAAGATGATGAGTCGACTCTGCACAACTCCATTCACATGTTCTATTGTGATTATGGGCTTTTTTGATAGGTCTACCAATGATGCCTAGTTTGGTGAGATTATCCTTTGTGAGAATTCAATTTTGAATAACTTCCAAACAAACCACCTTCAATAGAACAAATTTAATGCAAATAATTCGTTTTACTCTTACATTAAAGAATTCCTTTCCACAGTAGTATATATAATTGTTATAAATCTGATTAATAAAATACCAAATTATAGAAAAATTAACCCTAATTATGTTTAGATTTACTTGAGTTAAGAGTAAAAGTTTAGACTTGCTTTACTACAAAAAAAAAAAAAAATTGAATCCATCTAAATTCCAAATTTATCATCACAACTTTTTGACGACTTTTAGTTTTTTAAGCATTCCTTCATTCTGAATTTTTAAGAATCCTTCCTCTATTGGTAAACACTCAATTATACATTGGTATTCGAAACTCTAAAAGTTTGATTTCAATTTTGGATGGAGTGTGACTCTTTGTTGGTGGTCTACTCTTCACTAAATTCAAAATTTTGGATCTGGCTAAATTCAAAATTTATCCTCACAACTCTTGGCAGCTTTCAGTTTTAGTCATTCTTGCATTCTGAATTTGTAAGAATATTTCCACTATTAGTAAACACTTAAATATATATACATTGATATCAGGAACTCTAAAATTTGATTTCAACTTTGGATATAGTGTGACTCTTTGTTGATGGTCTAGTCTTCACTAAATTCAAAATTTAGGATCCGACTAAATTCAAAATTGATCCTCACAACTCTTGGTGGCTTTTAGTTTTAGGCATTCCTTCATTCAGATTTTTTAAGAATCTTTCCTCTATTAGTAAACACTCAAATATATATTGATATTCGAAACTCTAACACTTGGTTTCAAGTTTGGATAGTGTATGACACTTTGTTGGTGATCTAGTCTTCACTAATTTTAATCTCATGCCTTATAAGTTTAACATTAGATGTTTGAATTGTATATCCTTTACAAGACAAATGTTTCACATATCTCATATTTATAAGGAAGGCAACATGTGTGCTGACGAAGTTGTTAATGTTGGTTTTTACACTCGTTTTATTTTGTGGGATTTTCCTCTAAGTTGTATTTGGAATGATTGTAACCGCAATCGGTATAACCTTCCCATTTATCAGTATAATCAATGTTTCTCTTAGGTTTGTTCTGTTTCATCACAATGTTTGCTTTGTTACACTGCACTTTTTTTCCTTGATCTTGGTTTTATACCTTAGGGTTTTTCAGGTAAGATTTTTAATGAGACAATATTGTTCATCCTTATTTGTTTGATTTTTGGCCTAATCCTCATTAGCTTTTTCTTTTTTTAATATATTTATAAGGGTGTTGCAAATGATAGTTGGTAGTTTTGTGTACCATTATAGTTGGGATGTCATTTCTAACATGCACTACTAGAAAAAATGGAAATGGAGACGGATATAATATGTCTATAAATTTAACAAATTCCGTCGCTAAACAGTATAAAGACGGATTTGGAGACGGGCGTGTTTCCTTGATTGGTTTTCGCGTCTCCAATAGGATTTTATTTCGTCTCTGTTGAGACAATGTATATTCCATCTCAAATATTATCCAACTTTTTTTTATTAATCTCTCACAAATCTATCTATAATTATTTTTTACCTGAATATTTAAGTATCAATTTTTAAATATTGAATTTCATACTATATATATATATATATATATTGACACTAGATTCTCACAAAATTATATTTAGATCAACACCAATTTAACAACAATGTCATAAAAGTTCATATAACTCTTTCACACAAAAAACATTAGCAGTACACTACCTAAATTTGTTCAAAACATAACAAATAATATTTGATTTAACAAAATATCTAAATGGAAGTAATCAGTGCATAAGGTTATCATCCATATCATCACCCATCTCTTCATTTCCATTATCACGTTATCCTTCCGGTTGAAGTGTAGAATTTTGATTATTATGAGGCACAATACTCAAACATCTGCTCCCAATGTGCCATCTTTTTTTTAATCATTTCTTGTTCAAGATTCTTTTGTTCAAGTTCAATCGTTAAAGCTTCAATCTTAGCTTACATAGCAGCAACTTTTTCTGATGATACATTAAAAACTGCAGACAATGATTGTATGAATGCTTTGATAGTTGCATTTGAGATCCTAATCCAAATATGCGTCCTTTCTTGTTAATGCCTCCAACAACTTCCATGTATATACTATTATCAGAGACAGTTGGCTACTACCCTCGCCATTATGAGATTGTTTCTCAAACATTAGAGTTTGGCACACATTGGAAGACAATAATTAATAGACATCATCTATTTGTTAATTTAATATATATTTTGAACATACCCACATGCCTAAGTTTCATCACCAAAAAAATATAATAGAAAAAGTAAAACAAACTCAAATATCTTGTTGATTTTAATCACGTCTTAATTATCATTCCTATAAATTTAGTGACAAAAAAAGATATGGAGCTTTCTAGTCCATAGTGAGACCCAATTAATATATTATTAATCTAAATTGATTTATTATAAGGAAGTAAATTATCATTGATTACATTATTAATGTGATTAAAAGCATATAGAAAACGTTTTATTTTTTTATGTTTATTTATAAAACTGTAACATTATTTTTATAAATCAAATATATAAAATTAATTGAGAGTATACTAAGGGTATCATTCAGAAAAATAACAAAGTTTTCTTCCTTTTTTAGCAATAAAATATTATAAGCTTAACTAAATCATGATTGAGAGTGACATTGCAGCTAAATTTAACAATGCATAGGAAAAACATAATACATAACAAACTTCAAATTATTAAAACAAATAAAACTTAACAAAACCAGAGTACAATGAAAAATAAACTACTAAATAACAATCTAATAGAATTCAAATAAACTTCAAATAAGAACACAAAAAATGCAATTTTAATATATAATCTAATAGAAGAAATACATCATAAATCTTGTAAAACATAACCTACTCAGTGTTTTAATGAAAAGGCTATTAAAGTAAACAAAACTATCTAAAAAAATTTTGAAGGTTAAAATTTTCACAAAGGAATCAAATTCTAAAAGACATAAACATACTTTAGGAATTCAACATAGAGGGTGAAAGAGGAAGACGACAAAATAGAGCTTGAATCTAAAATATGAGAGGGATAAATAAGGGGGGAAAACAATGCAAGGAAATAAATGTAGTATGATAGAAACATACCTTAAATTTAAGATGCAGAAAATAGGAAAATAATTGAACCCAACAAAACCCACGGTGCAGTGGTAGTTGACGCAAATCAGCAACACCAATTGATTGAAAGCAAGACGAGATTTTGGGTTTAGGAAGAAAAATGTGCTTTTAGGATTTAGGAAGAAAATTTCAGTAACGCTTACTCAATGTGGAGGGGTGGAGAAAATGCAAACCGCGTTTGTTGGAGGATCTTAACATATTAATTGGATTTTTTTTTCTAAATAATAATAATAATAATAATAATAATAATAATAACAATTATTATTATTATTATTATTATTATTATTATTATTATTATTATTATTATTATTATTATTATAATTACTGAATTTGGAGGGTTGGAGAAAATTTTAAAGGGAAGGAAACTTCTCTATAGTTGGAGGGAATTTTTTGTGAAAAACTTTGGAATTTAGAGACGCCATTGTTCTGTCTCTACATTTTGTCTCTATAAAAATTTTGATTTTTAGAGCGTAAGTGTGACTTTTAAAAACAGAGCATTAGACGGATTTAGAGACAGATTAACATTGACGGATTATTCAATCTCTAAATTCCTTCTCAAACATAATACTTTTTACATCCGTCTCAACAAATTGTTTTCCGTCTCCATGGACAAAATTCCGTCTCTAAAATTCGTCGGTAAATTAGATTTTTCTAGTAGTGATGTGATGTCTTTATACTCTAATTTTTACTCAAAATGCACAAACAAATATATAGAGATGTTATTTTGGAAAAGAAAAAAAAAACTATCATATGTTGGACATGTATGGAATAGACCATAAGTCCATTATTCTTTGATCTAAAGAGAGAGAGAAAATAATAAAAAAAATAAAAAAATCAAAATTGTATGCCTATTTGAGGCGATAAAATGGTTTGATCCATCGGGTAAACTTGTTTAACCCTTTACTTTAGTCGGGACAAGTTAAACTTTTAGACCTTATGACTGAATTTTATTTACCCTACTTAATCCGTTAAAAAAATAGGACAATTCTAATTGATCTATAAGAACGTTTTAAAAAGATCTATTTTTTATTTTTTGTAGTTATTTTTTCATCTACTATTATCATATTTTCTGACTATAATCAAATAAGTATTGAATTTTATCATCTATGGATTGATTATTTGATTACATTGAATTTTAATAGATTAATTTTTTTTCGTGAGCTCGCCGAAAAATCAATATATTTAAGTTATTTTTTATATTTTAGTAATTGAGGAATCAATCAAACAGTAAGAAGAGAAGTGAAAGTTTCAACTTACTTAATGAACCTACTATGTTCCGTCTTTAATAAGTTGACCATATAGGGCCGGACAGAAACGATTTGCCGTTGATTCCTTTACCACCCCTAATATTGTTTATACATTTGGATGTAATGACACAATGTGTGTTAGAAACATGTAAAAAAAAATATAAGTGAGATGTAGGAGTAAAAAAGAACAACGAAAAACGATAAATATTTACCGAGCGGAGGCAGAAATATTGTGGACGAATATTGCAAGGTGTTGTTGTATATTACCCCTCATTTGTGTCTTTCCGATTGAATTTAATTAACACATATGAGTAGAGGACCACTCACTGCACAATCCTGCAACAGATATAAAAACAGCCAACAAAGAAATAAAGAACCGACACCAACTAGTAGTATCATATATGGATGGTCCTTCAAAGATAAGAAACGAAGTTCGGGTTATTTCCTTTTCATTCTAAAGTTACAATTCACTTACTTGGTGCTACATGCATACACGTATATCAAAATTTATAAGATTGTCCTTATTAGAATCAAAAGATGTATTCACAGGGAGAAATTACTGCGGGAGTACTGCAAAGTCTATGTTGACCACAAAAAAGCATCTCTGCATGCATTAATATATAGACGCCAGCTCTTTTACCTTTCTTTTTTAGTTATCATTTTTTATAAAAAAATTGTTGTTTCTAATATTTTTATTTTTAATGTTCAATAAACTATTGTTTTAACAATATTTTTAACTATTTGTTGCTGAAACAGAAATATGTGTAATAAGATAATAAAAAGTTAACAAGTGTTATAAATTTTGTTACTTTTAATATTTTTGTTTTTTTTACGTATATAACATTTTTTATTTTATTATAGTCTTACTAAACGAAGAAATATAATTACATTTTAAAAAAGTTGCCAAGAAATAAAGTGTGTAGGGAATCTCTTTAGCATTGAAGTGTTAAAAGACACACAACTCATTTTATTTTATGTCACATTTTAGAGAACTCAACATCATATGGTTTATTGATGATCAACGTTTGCATCTGAAGATGACATTATTTGAAACAAATAAGCGATCATATGATAAGAGTTCTTAGACGAAATTTAAAGTAGTACGTATCACATCTGTAAAGGAAAATATCTTATTAAAACTTTACTTGTCAGGATATCGTACAATGACGATATCTTGGAAAATAAACGTCAATATTGAAGTTCTTTTAAAAATGCAACGACTATATATCATTGATTGTCCCTCAACAACTATTTTCTCTAGTGCTATAAAAAGAACTTTAGTTCAAAGGTTGAAGTTGACAAACGTCCAATGATAAATGTAATGTTTGTCATATTAACATGAACACCACAGTAAAATTTTGAAAAATTAGTCTTGAACAAGAAAAAGAGTTAGATTATAAATGCTCTAATATGACTTCATCTCTAAAAATTTAACGCTCTGAATAGTCAACACTCTAAAGAGGATAAATCTATTTATCCTCTGGTCTACATCTTAAATCTATTAATTGTCTAAAAGTCCTTAGAATATCCTCTAATATTAAGATCTTCAAGCTATACCCTCTTAAATTGAAGATGCACAGAATCAATTCAAAGATGTATATGGATACATCTTAAAGACTAGTCTGCGTTAAATGATGATTGAAGATCTCCAATAGTAACATTATCAACGGACACTTCTTCTCTCTATTTAAGAAGAACTCGTTAAGCCAATCGAGTGTTTGAGTGAAAATGAAAAAGGAAAGCAATGTGTTAAAGAAAGAATTCTAAAAAAGCCAAGCACACATAAAAAGAAAAGTATGAATGAAAAATCCTCTCAATAGAGAGTTATTTAGAATTGATGTAAATAATTCAAAGTGTTTTTAATACACTTGAACTGATATAGGACTTGATATGTAACATCCTCTCTATGAGAGTAAGAATCCTAGAAACATATTTTGTGTCAATTCAGAAAGAAGAAAAAAAACTAGAATTGATGTAAATCAACTCGGTAGTGGCAACAATTCTCTCACCCCTAAAAAGTACCTGAAGAGGTACAAATGAAGGTGTAAACACGAGAATAAGGGTTGAATTGTGTTAGACTATGTTGATAACTTTTTCATTATTTGATAAAACTAGTTCAGACTTGATGATTTGCTTAGAGTAAAAGAAACAACAATACTAAAAAGTGCAAGAATAAAGTGACACAATTAATTTATCCTAGTTCACCACTAACTTGACTACATCTAGTCTCTTCACTCATAATGATTTAATCAACTAATTCAACAACTTGAATTACAAAACACTTGACCTCCAAGTCAGTCTTCTCAAACAGCCAGACAACCCCAAACTTTTGAGGAGCACACACATCTTAACTCTACCAACCAAGTCTTCTCCACACAATCTATCAACGTCAGATTGTTGAAGTTAGGGATGAAAATTTAACTCTGAAAAATAATTATAGTTCAACATCAATTGAAAATATCACATGTAACTCTGATAAGCATGAAGAAGTATTTAAATATTTTCTTGATAATGGTATAGAAAGAAGCAAGTATGCATCTATGATTTATGGGGTTAGTAGCTATGGTAAAAGAGGAATAGGATTTCAAGAAAAAGTAACTGAATCTAAGTGTATTCCCTTTGATGATTTGTGTACTATTTACTATAAGAAAGGTCACGCTAAAATATCTTGTCATATGCTAACCACATGAAAAGGAAAGAAATCTTTAAGATCTAACAAACTAGGACCCAACCAGATTTGGGTACCAAAGGATAAAATTGTTAATGTTGCAGATGTTCTAAGCAACCAAATTGAAATATCAGTCATGGTGTCTGGTCAATGGATGCTTGCAATATATAAATTCAAAAAGGTCTATGTTCCAAGACCTACCAAACATAAGCCAAATGACTCTGGTGGAAGAAGAACATGTCAGCACAATACCTATCAAAACCAGAACCATATGATGAATTAGAAATATCAGAAAAATCTGGAGTATCAATACAATCAAAACTGGCAAAGAAATCACACATATCATCAGAACCGTGACTACTAGAAGAATCAAAAGTACCACCAGTTCCAAAATTACAAGAGGAACCCGATACATCAGCAGAAATAGAAGTGTTAGATGAACAATCAAAATCAGGAGACTTCTTTGAACACTCCAATCAAATTCATCAAGACTACAAACCTGGATGGGAATTCAAACCCCTTCATCTAGACTCTATAATCCGAGAATATGCAAACTCTAAATCTAAAAACTAGAAGAACAAAAAAAGAACTAAGAGGTGACATCTTTCTTTAAATTTAATCATTGTTTGATATTATGTATATTGTGATAACAAGAAGCTTGATATGAAATATCAAAGCTAGATAAGTATTTTACAGGTTCTCAAAAATTTAGAGGAATAATGAGATCCACATAATCGGAACACTTCAGTAGAAGTAGCATACATGTTTGGTTTTCAGAAACAAGTAGAAACCACTAGAAACATCAATGATATTTTAGCTGTATTAATTTCATTCTTCAATTATTTGATTTTTATTATGTTATATGACAAACAACTTGACCTTAAAAAGTCAAAGCAAGTTGAGGATATTGCAGGTTTACTGAAACCAGAGGAAGCAGATACAACCAAATCAAAAGATGAAAAATCTTTAGAGGATGAATCTGATCAAGTTAGAATCATTCAAAAGGAAGATTTGGATGGAAGTACAAGACATCTCATCTCAATGGAAGTTCAAGTGATCATTTGAGGATCAGATCATCATTAATAGATACCACTTTTTTGGTTGACTCTCGTTAATTGAGTCTACCATTATTGATGAAGCATTGGCATATGATGGACAATTTCTTGCAATGCAAGAAGAGTTAAATAAATTTGAGAGGAATGATGTTTGGAATCTAGTTCCTAGATCAAATAAGAACATTATTGGAACCAAGTGGATTTTCATAAAAAAGCTAAATGAAAAAGGTGAAGTGGTCAGAAACAAGGCAAAACTTGTCGCCCAAAGCTACAATCAGCAAGAGGGCATTGTTTACAATGAGACATTTGCTCTAGTGGCCAGGTTAGAAGCTATTCATATTCTACTTTATTTTGTTGCAAATAATAACATTACATTATTTCAAATGGAGGTTAAAAGTGTTTTTTTTAAATAGTTATATATGTGAAGAAGTCTATGTTAAACATCCCCCAAGTTTTGAAAGTTCTGAATTTCCAAATCATGTTTTTAAACTTAGGAAATCTCTGTATGGTATAAAACAAGCACCTAGGGCATGGTATGATAAACTTAGTAACTTCTTGCTTAAAAATAACTTTAAAAGATGACAAGTAGATAATGCACTTTTTAGAAAATCAATAGAAGATAACATTCTTATCATTCAAATTTATGTTGATGATATTATTTTTGGATCTACTAATGGCACTCTTTGCCAATAATTTTCTAAATTGATGCAGCTTGAATTTCAATTGATGCAGCTTGAATTTTCTAAATTGATGCAGCTTGAACTTCAGCAAAGTCAAAAAGGTATATACATTCATCAAACTAAATACACAAAAGAGCTTCTTAGGAAGTTTAAGATGAGTGATTGCAAACATATGGCAACACCAATGCATTATACTTGTTCACTTGCATAAGATTAATCATGGGAAACAAAAGTTGTCCAAAAATACTATAGAGGAATGATAGGATCCCTATTATACCTTATCGCTTCCAGACTTGACATCATATTTAATGTGCAAGGTTTCAAGTTAACCTTAAGGAAACATATTTAACTGTTGTTAATAGAATCCTTAGATACCAAAAAGGCACTATCAACCTTACCTTGTTCTACAAGAAATCTCATAAATACAAACTTAATGGATATTGTGATTCTAATTTTGCTGGAGATAAACTTAAGAGAAAGAGCAATAGTGGCAACTACACCATTTTAAGTGACAACTTAATATCTTGGTCAACTAAGAGACAAAACATCATTGCAATTTCAACAACAGAGGCTTAGTATATTTCAACAGGTTCTCAACTACTTTGGATGAATCATCAACTTGAAGACTACAAAGTCCTAGAATCCAACATTCACATCTACTGCGACAACACTTCTGCTATTTGTCTAACAAAAAACTATATCTTACATTCTAGAGCTAAACACATATAGATCAAACACCACTTCGTTAGGGTTCGCTTATGGGGAAAAAGATTCACTTTCAAGTATTTTTGTTTGATGAAAAAAGGAGAAGAAAGATATTTGATAAAATGGGGAGAAAAGTTAGGGGGTGCCCTAACTTAGGGGAGTTAAAGAAATATAAATAAAAGTTGTTATAAAAAATACAAGTTTTCTCATCATAAAAAAAAGGGAGATTGTTGGAACCAAGTTGGTTTTACATTTAGAGTTTTCATGATTAACAAAAGTATTTTATGAAAACAATATATTTGACTTCAAATAGTATGAAAGAAGATTCATGTTTTTAAAGAAAATCTAAAATAAGATTTGATTCAAATTTATAATTGAAGATTATAATTAATGAAAATTTAAAATAAAATTTGATTCAAATTTATAATTGAAGAAAATCTAAAATAAGATTTGATTCAAATTTATGATTGATGAAAATCTAAAATAAGATTTGATTCAAATTTATAATTGATGAAAATCTAAAATAAGATTTGATTCATATTTATAATTGAAGAAAATCTTTGACCAAGTGGAAAAGAAGATATGGTCAAGATTTGAAGAATATTTGATCAACATTTGAATTAGATTTAATTAAGATTTGAAGAAGATTTGATCAAGATTTATCTATAACAAAATATGGATATAATCAATCTGAAGAATTTACAAACACGATTTGAACAAAATATGAATAGAATCAATATGAAGAAGATACAAACTCAATCTACACAAAATAGGAACAAAATAAATATGAAGAATTTACAAATTCAATCAGAACTAGAAACAATTCAGAAATAAACAAGGACTAAATTAGAGCCCAAATTTTCATTATAAATAGACACTCAAGGTCAGAAGGAGAAAATCATCAAAAACCAGAAAAGAGTAGAAGAAATCAAGCTCAAAGTTCTCAATTAATCTTATAGTTCAAAGAAAGAAACACTTGTTCATGTTAGAAATATTTTCTAAGTGCTCTTTTCTTAGAGTGTGAGAGTTATTATTATTATCAGTTTTGTTAGAAGCAACTACTCATGTTCCAATATTTTGTTTCCATCCCAGTAGTGGTTTAGTTCCTTCTTCAATCTAGGGTTGTTAGGAGAATACTTGGCTTGTAGGGTCAAGGTGGTTAGTTCCTCAAAGGTCTGGGGTTGTCAGGCTGTTTGAGAAGACTGGCTTCGAGGGTTAGGTACTTTGTAATTCAAGATATTTGCATTAGTGGATTAAAGTCTTCTGAATAAAGGGACTGGATGTAGCCAAGTAAGTGATGAACCAGGATAAATATATATGTCAAATTAATTATGCTTTCATTGTTTATTGTTTCTAAATTCGACAAACCTTCATCAAATTAGCAAAAAGTTATCAACTTTATCAAACAAAATTCAACCCACCATTCTCGTGTTTGCACCTTCAACTAAAATTGCAATTAAGCCTAAAAAATATTTCTCATTTGAACAAGTCTTACTCTCTTTGAAATATAAGATGAATTTGGAATTTTGAGCTTAAGTTCTTCTACTATTTTCTAACTTTTTGATGATCTTCATTTTCAGCTTTGAGTACTTATTTATAGATAAAATCAGGGCTTTAAGTTAGTCCTTGTTTAATTCTAAATTGTATCTTTATTCCTATATTAGTCGACAAAGATCTTATTTCAAAATAATTATGAACAAGAAGTTTTTGATAATATGTTCTTTTAGCGAATTCTCTATATGCGAATACAATCTTAGCAGTTCTTCTAGATTGATTATGTTCGTATGTTTTTCATATTGAATTTTTAAGTTCTTTAGATTGATATTATTCTTATTTTGTCAGATTAATATTGTTTTTATTTTGTTAAGATTGCTTTTGCAAATTCTTCAGATGAAACTTCCTTCTTATTGCTTGCTTTGATATGATCGGGAACAGAGTGTTAGCCCGGTTCTTGAACTTTCACAAATAGGAATATAACTAAGTCCAATTCAATATTTTGTCCTTTGTCAAAATCTGAATCATATCTTTGCAAATATCAAATGTATCTTCTTGGGAGTGTTTCTTCTTGTAAGCAATTCTTGATCAAATCATCTTGTAGATAAATTTTGATCAAATCTTCTTGTAAACAATTCATATCTTCTTATAGATAAATCTTGATCAAATATATATGTATATAATTTATATCTTCTTGTAGATAAATCTTGATCCAATCTTCTTGTAAATGATTCATATCTTCTTGTAATAAATCTTGATCAAATTTTCTTGTAAATGATTCATATCTTCTTGTAATAAACCGATTTTAATCATTAGTTGAATGATTTCATAAAGCATAGATGTCATAACACAATTTAAACTCATACTTTCTTGTATTTTTTTGCACCTTCAATTGGTATCAGAGTTTGGTCTCTTGATTGAGCATTTTACTGTGTAAGAGCAAAGATCCCTTACTACTGGAAACACTAGTGAAATGATTTGAATTAGTGTATGTTTTTGTATCAATCCTATTTTCTTTTAAAAAAAAAATTCTTTTTTTAGAATTTCATTCAAAACCTAGATTGACAAAAAACTGATTTGTAAAGATTGTAATTGCTATATGAAAAAAAAAAAGATAAAATGCTTTGGCATAATATCTCCTTTCCAAAAAAATTTCAAATTGTTTTTTTATCTAGTTAAGGGCAAAGTATTCATGTTAAAGTTATTCTTATGCCAATTATTCTTCAATTACATTTTCAGTAGTAAAACATAATCTTTGTATTGAGATAAGTGACTACTAAAAAAGAAGAATAGATAAAAAAAAAAAGGATTTTTACTATGTCCCTTAAAAGAGCGTAAACATCTCAAATTTGCATCTATTTGAGAAATGTTATCTAAGATTAAAAACACTCTAAGAAAATATTTCATCATGTGATTAGTTTTTAGCAGCAGGCTCAAACTCTGTTTATTGCCTTCCTTTAAGATCTATTTATATATGTTTTGAAAATCACTTCAATTCTATTCTAACTTTTGATCGTGTTTCTTGAAACTCTTCAATGACAAATTGAAGAACACTCTTATGCTTCAACAAGGCAGAATGAGATAATCAGTGAAAACAATCAATATGCTAATAATGAAATTTATCCTCTATTAAAAAGAAGTATTACTTATACAACTAAAAAGTTAGTGCAATATAATGGGAACATTATAATGCATGTCATGTCAACAATGAATCTAACAAATTATGGAGAAGTTTTCTAAAAACTTCAATGATCCATGATATATGTTCAAATGTAAACATAACTCATTAGAAGAAATGGGTAGTAGTGCAACACCTCACACAACAACATAAAATCAGATGGTAAATTACTGAAGGTTGGAAAATACTGAAGGTGCTAAAAAGACAAGAAATGGGGGTTTGAATTATGTTTTTGTTTGTTTGTGAAAGATACTTTGAATGCCTTACATAAAATTATTTTTTATTAAAACATTCGTCTTACTTTTATAAAATAGGTTTAGACAGAGTAAGGTTGAATCATAAAGAACTGACATAACAGGAATAGAACGATAAAGGAGACAAAGATATTTTTATACTAGTTCATAACAAACTGTTGCTACATCAAGTCCTCCCCATATAGATAAATTTTGTCTCAGTACAGTAGAGTACTTAATCCAATTTTTTAAATAATAACAGACTAGTATTCTTTACTCTACCTCTTCAAGCTTTGAATATTTTTTTCTAGCCTCTCCAAGTTGTTCATAAAAGTCGGTGTACCTTTTCTAGTACCTCTTAGGGGTAAGAGAGTTGTGGCCACTGTCGGGCTTTGTTACATCAGTTCTAGTTTGTGTTTGAATTGACACAAAGGTTATTTCTAGGATTCTAACTCTCATTGATATGATGTTCCAAATCAAGTTCTATATCAGTACAAGTGTGTGAGAACATTTTGATTGCTTTACATCAAATCTAGTAACTCTCTATTGATAGGTTATTTATTTCATCCTTTTCTTTTTATGTGTTCTCCACCTTTTTTTTTTGGATTTACTTATTAACACGTTGCCTTTTTCATTTTCTCTCTCTCTCTCTCTATCACACATACACACACATAATGGACTGAGTGAGTTCTTCTTAAATGGAGAGAAGAAGTGTTCAATGAGAATATTATCATTGGAAATCTTCAATCACCATTTAAGGTAGATAAGTCTTTCATATGTATCCATATATAATTTTGTGAATGATTTTGCGTATTTTGGGTATGAGGACAGGGAAACAGAGGTTACTAAGATCAGATCATATCTAAAAACTTCCAGACAAGTAGACGATTCAGGATATTGATCAAAGGATGTGCAAGTGTCGTCGTCTTTGGAGCGTTGACTTTCATTATATAGTTGACTTTCATCAAAGTGTTGATTTTTTTTGAAGCATTCAACATAATTCAGAGTTAGATGATCAGATGTTTGAAGTGATAATGTAATTATTAGAGGCAGGCGATCATTTGCTTGTTAAGCTTATCAGGGGAAGACGGACAAATGATGGTTGCATTCGATAGAAGCAATTGAAACAAAACCTATCATATATTTTCAGAGTCACCATAACTAGATCATTGCTTGCATTATCGGAGTCAACCAAGGCAGGGAATTGCTTGCATCACTAAACGCAAGTGTTAGGCTTGCATCAGAATTAGGTAAACGGAGTGAAGCGGAGTCTTCTTGTTCTTCTGTCGTAGCCAAACATCAGAGGATATAGCTTATATATGAGTGCATGATTTGTAACGCTTAACTTGAACTACATAATGCAATACTCTTTATTGATGTGTGATGGCTTGCTCCATTACTAGACATAGTTACTTCTATATCAGAAGATAAGATTCTCTGTGTTTAAAAAACACTTATATTATTGTCTCTAATTTACTAGTAATTTATGTTAACTTAAAATGGATAGCCATTAATATAACTCTTTGTCTTCTAACCTAATATGCACACTTAGCAAATACAATTAGGGTATAAAAGTCAACACTTAATGAATAATTAATGATGACGACAACCTCCTCCTTTTGCACTATCAACCTCCTCCTTTTTTATGATAACAAATAAATATACAACTAATGAATACTTTTCCTTCACATAATAAGGTTTTAAAAGAAAACACCTCCTAAATGTAGTACTCAAAAATTGTTTGACTTAATGATTGTTTGATCTTCTTAAAAGAAACTTTTAAATCGATATTTTAGGGCTCTCCTTGAATATGATAAATGTGATTCTTTACATGTTTCAAACTTTATTAAGTCATTTTATTTTTTATGCACATGAGGCTAAAATAAGAGGGAAATTATAGAGACAAAACAAAGAGATATCATGAAGATGATGCAGATGCATATCATACAATAGAACTAATTTTATTGTTATATCTTTTACTTTTCTCCCCCGTTGTCATTATCGAAAAAGGTGAAATTATAGAATTTTCAGTTAGCCAAACAGGATAAAGGTGGACCACGTGAAAGATAATAAAGATCGTCAAACAGCATACTGATGATTAGCATAAAAGAACAAAAGTAAGGAATGAATGATTTCATTAAATTGAAGATCATGATTACACATAAGACACAAAAGAAAAGATATCTAAAAGAGAAGATAATCCTAGATTGAAGTTCTAGAGACATATAAGGACACGCCTCAAGAGTTGATATGTTTCCTCCATTTGAGATAAATGATGGTCCAGATTATGGTCGGTTTCTAGTTTCTCAAGAAGAATGTCACTCACTATCGAGGCTACTTCAGATGGTGGGATGTCCTTCTTCTCAGCAGAGGAACGTGACTTCCTTTTCATACCAGAAGCAACCCAAGATCCATAGCAGATGATTTTGAGAAGTGTAAAAAAGATGAACACAATGAAAAACACACGGACGCGGAGAAGATTGAAAAGACACGAGTAAGGGGAAAAGAAAACATTTGAGGTATAAATAACTAGATTTCTTGTGAAAGAAAACGAAAACATTGTTAGGAAAAGGAGATGTAATGATGAGGGAATAGAGGAAAACAAATAGTGAGATAGGGTAAGACATATACCTTAGGACATGTGGGAAAGTTTAAAGGCACGAGGCAAAAGAAATGAGATGAATATTTAAAAGGCGAAAAGAAGGATAGGAATAAAGTTTTTAAAGAATAGTAGAGGATAATAGAAGGATTTTTAAAAATAGAGGAGAGGAAGAGAAGTTTGAACAATAGAGAAAAGGAAGAGAAAACACAAGACTGTAGAAAATGAAACAGAACAAAGGATAAAACGAGAATGTAAAACAAAATTATATTATTTATTCAATTTATAACTCACATTACACTTGTAACACAAACAAATTACATTACAACTGCAATACTTGTTACAGAAAAGGGTTAAACAAAGACACACAAAAATCTTAATGTCTTTCTTAGGCCATCTATACCAGATCTATTAATTTATATTACATATTAGGTTAGCATCGCCAATTTCTAATACATAAATAAACTAAGCTCTTTTATTAAACATCTTATTTAGTAGTTATCTTCCTCCTTTGAATTTTCATATCATAGAGTGAAGACGCAGTTTTCATGTTTAGGATCCTACCTTCTGACTTGTTAGACGTAATCAAGAAAAATTAGATGATATAATATTCCCTTTTCTCTAACTATTTTGACTTGTTTGGTGGGACTTTCTCTAAATATATATTTGGAGATATAATCTTTAAAAGATAAATCTTTGATAAAATTGTAGGTGCTCCAACCTTTCTTCATTATTACTTTTAAATTTCAATCCAGTCTTGAAGATTCAACAAAAAAATGAAGCAAAAGCCTCTGAAAGCTTTTTTTCTTACTTCATCCTCGTACTTAAGTTGCTTAGTGAAAGAAAGGGACATTGATATCCAAGGGTTCCACAAACTGAACATTTGAATGTATTTTTTGAGATTTCTTGTATAATCCGTCTTGTTGACTATAGTTCACTGATGTACAAATTCTAAGATTTCTGAACACATCATCATTCAGGTTGAACAGTTCATGTTTTAGGAAAATTCATACGACTTTTTGAGAGCAAAGTGTAAGAAGGGGATTATTTAGGAAGATGAAGACTTAATAAAGAAGGGGGTTATTTGGGAGAGAAAGGTTTTCAACGAAGAGGGTGATTTTGAAAGAAAAAAAAAAACAGGAGAGAGGCGAGGTTTAAATAAGCATTGAAGGGGGATCAAAACCATAGATTTTAACAAAAGTTAATGAAAAAATCGATTTTTCCAAATAAATAAAAAAAGACAATATGAACAAGGATATGACAACACAGACCCAGACAGAAGGGACAACACATGCAAACAAAATCATATAAGGTGAGACAAACAAGTGCACATAAAATAATGAAATAAATTAAAAGGTACCTGACGATAACATACGAAGGTAATTTAAAAAAAATATTCCTTTCACTTATCTTACCAAAGTTGATTGGACTTTTCTATCAGATGATTTTCTAGCCAAATGCAGAGTTGTCTCGGTTTTGATCTTCCTTTTGAATCAGCAGATGCATTCATTTGTTCCATTGCTTTAATTTTGTATATATGAGTCTCACATGATGTGTCAAGCACGCAATACACCAAACGCAACAATCTTGTCCTTGAGCATACAAAGGAATGGCTTAAGGACTTGTAGTTCGATGACATCCAAAGTGGCTTATTTGAGATGACCATGAGTTTGACCCAATGTTGCAATAATAAGACTCATTTGTTGTATAAACTTCTCTAGTGGTGAGATCAGATGACAGTCTTCGACATCATATTTTTCATTCTTTACATGCAATTTTAGGCTTCTTTGAGGATAATCTAGTTTCATAAAAATTTAAATTACATCATCTTCGTTCTAACGAGGTTCTCTGACTTGCTGCCATTCAATGTTTCCAAAAAAAGTTTAGTGAAAGGTTGCATTGCTCACCATTTCTTCTAAGGGGTTACCTGCACATTTGAACATATATCCTAGATCATTGAAGTTTTTAGAAAACTTCTCCCTGACTGGTTAGATTCCTTGTTTAAATGCATCATAATGTTTCCATTACTTTGCACTGACAATTTTGTTGTATTCACTAATACTTTTTCTATCAAAAGATAAATATCAGTATAAGTAAGTAGACTATTCTAACTTTTTAACTCATTATGCCTTATAGAAGCATGTGAGTTCTTTC
>NC_021163.2:28315743-28316394 GCF_000331145.2 Cicer arietinum | reverse complement strand
CTTTCCCTATTTTTCATTGAAGAGTTTCAACAAATATAACCAGAAGACATAACAGAATTGAAAGGATTTTCAAAGCAAACAAAAACAGATCTTAAAAGATGAAAATACATAATGAATTTAAATATGTTGTTGAAAAAGAACTAATCACCAAATGAATTCTACAAGTGTAAGACCCATAATTTTAAAGTACACTTTATGTATTTTATGTGTTTTGGATTTTGGCCCGGAGGCTTTTTAGCCAAAGTTAATAATATTATGGTGTGTATAGGATCTAAAAGTTATTTTGACCCCGTTTAGAATTACTCGTCGATAAATAAATTTAAATTAAGTGCGGTAAATCCTTTTCAGAGAATTTAATGCGTTACGGGTAAAAAGGTGATTTAACAAATATCTAGATATTTGGAGATATTTGTTAAGTTATATTTAATATGTATATATATATATGTGGGTTTGCTTGGAGAGAATAGAAAGAAAGGAAATTAGAAGGAAGGAAAAGGAAAAGAAAAGGTTATATAAAGGAAAGAAGGAAATAGAAAGGAAGGAAAAACAAAGAAAGGAAAAAGGAAGGAAGGAAAACTGATTTTTCCATCTTCTTCCTCTTCACCCGCGGCCAAATTCCCTCTTTCTCCCGTTTTCATTTTCGTCGCTTTC
>NC_021163.2:28307805-28312273 GCF_000331145.2 Cicer arietinum | reverse complement strand
TCTTGATTTGTTATGTTATAATTAGGGGATCGAGAACCTCATTTTACTTTCATTTTAACTGGCAAAGTATTGTATGAACTTTTCGCATATTGAAAATCCTGCTAAGGTGCATGCTTAGTTGAAAAGTTATTTTTAGCATTTAAAACTTAAATGTTATGTGTTAACTGTTATTTTCGGTTGGTGACCTTTACAATTATTGTGGAAATCTGGGCTTTGCCCTCAGATGAGAGTCAGGACGATCCTACCGGTTCGTACCCTACGGACGTAAATGGAGATGGGAACGCTTGACTGCAGCTACGTTAGGAGGATCTCACGGGGCGCGTGGAGATCAGTCAGGGTGTTTAGTTGTGTTGTAAAATGATCAGATTAGGTTGACATAGAGGGATCAGATGTCTTTCTTTTGTATTGCATTTACATTAAAATGAAAGACTGTACCTATACTAATATTGTCAGCTTGACATGTTATTTTCGATGGGTTACATGTACCATTTGTTGTTGGGTAAATGGTTTGGATTTATAATTGGAGTAACTTTTCCGCTGCTTGTAAATTATAATGACTCAATTATTTATCCAAAGGCATTTCTTTATTTATTTCTCTGCTTTATTTTAAATTCTTTTGAAAAAAAATATACTCTCGCAATGAAATCATAAATAATTGGACACATAGATTTATTCTGGTTCACCACTAACTTGGCTATATCCAGTCCCCTCATTTAGAAGGCTTTAATCAATTAATTCTAATACCTTAAATTAAAAAGCACCTGACCTTCCAAGCCAGTCTTCCCAAACAGCCTGACAACCCCAAATTGAAAAAGGAACTAAACCACTATCGGGTTGGATACAAAAGATTGAAACTTCAAGTGTTTACTCTTACATGGTAAAATTCTCAATCAAGAGATCAAGCCTTGACACCAAATGAAGATGTTGGATAACACAAGAAAATGAGGGGTTTAAATTGTGTTGAACATTTATGAAAATCAAATTCAATTGCTAACTAGAAAGATGTGTTCTTTAACATATCATTCAACTTATGCTTGTAAAACATTTTTGACAAAAATAAAGTTGAATCATAAAGAATTTAAATCAAATAACAGAGTTGACAATAGCATGCAAGTATTATGCTTCAGTAATGTCGAAGACTTAATCCACTATTAAATCAATAGCATGCAAGTATTCTTTGTTATGCCTATTCAGGTTAAATGTATTATTTTCTTTGCCTCTCTAGGCTCCAAGACTTCTTTCCCATATTAAGGTACCTCTTTGGGTTAAAGAGTTTTTGCCACTGTCGGGATTAAGAACATTCATTCAAGTATGTGTCTGAGTTGACACATAATCTTTCTTTAAATGTTGAAATCTCTTTGAGAGGATAATACAATTCAAGTGTATAAAAAACAAGTTAATTGATTTACATCAATTTCTAATAACTCTCTACAAAGATGATTTTTCATTCATTCATTTCTTTTGATGTGTTCATGGCTTTTTCAAAAATATTCTTTGAGCACTACTTGTTGGAATCAAGTTGGTTTTCCTCTTGTAGTATTGATGTTAACAGAGATATTTTATGAGAAAAATTTTCTTAGACTAATGGCTTTATTAAGTGTGCAGTAGCTAGAACAAAAAACCAGAGGAAATGATTAGAAGAATTCACTAGAGGATGAGATCAAAAGAACATAAAAAGCATATGTGTCATCCTTTGAACATATGCCTATGAAAACAACATACCTCTGAAGGTTACGAAGACTGCCTCTAATAACTGGGTCTGAAGACTGGTTCTAGAAACTGCCTCTAAAGGTTAAATTGGAAGCATGACTCTAAAGCCCTTGCATGTCTCTGATGTGCACAAACTCAGCATGCCTCTAAATAGTTTATATGAAGCTATCATTAACTCCGAAAAGAATGTACTAGCCATGCATTCTAATTTCATATTCTGCTAATCAAAAGTTGCAACACACTCAAAATGCGGCCTCTGATATGCAACCTATAATATTGCACTGACACTGATGATTCACCAATGTGATTGCCCAAGACACTAATTCTAAGTCACACAATTCTACCTCTAACTTTTATTATCCAAGAAACACAACATCTCACTCCAACAAGAAAGTAAATGGTTTTGATGGGAATAATTCATTACGAAGTAAAGACTTAGCCAAATCAAAATTTCTAAATATTCAAGAGAAAGCATGAATCCTTCCCGCTTCAATCAATCAAGAGTCTGAAGGAAGATTCGTGTGAATAATTTTTTTGAACATAATATGAAATTAGATTTGATTTAGAATTATAATAAAATGAAATCATTGACCAAAGTGAAAACATATGGTCAAAATATTTCTCACAAGAAGATATGGTCAAAATATTATTCGCAAAAAGATATGGTAAAAATTTTGCTCAAGGGAAAATATGTTCAGAATTTGTTCACAAGATAATACACCCAGAATTATTCACAAGAAAATACATTCATAATTATTCACAAGAAGATACACTTATAAATTTGTTCACAAGAAGATACATTGAGAATTTGTTCACTAGAAATATATGATTCAGATTTTACAAGGACAAAAGTGAAACCCTAATCTATTCTATAAATATATACTAAAGGCTGAAGAAGAAAGAATGAACTCTAAAACTCATAAATCCTTACAATTTAGAAAAACTTTTGAGATGTCAAATTTCCCAAGTATTCAAAGTTCAATGGTTTAAGTTCTAGAGAAGCACATGCTCAAAGAAATATGTCCTAAGTGTTTTAGTGTGAGAAATCAATTTTAAAAATCTATTAGTAAAAGCAAAACACAATCAGTTCCAAACTCTTATAACCCAGCCCGATATTGGCTTTAGTGTTCCTAAAAAAATGTGGTTTTTAGGCTGTGTTGAGAAGACTTGACTTGTAAAGCAAGGTGTTTGTTTGCCTCAAAAAGTATGTAGGTATCAACTTGTTCGTAGCAGACTGACTTGTAGGGTCAGGTTTTGTGTAATTCAAGGATTTGAATTATTGGATAAATCCTTATAAATGAAGGGATTGGATGTAACTACGAAGTTGGTGGTGAACCAGAATAAATCTGCTTGTGTCACTTTACTTATGCTCTCTTTACTTTACTGTTGCCTTTAATTTCTTTAAGTTTGATTTCTACTACTTCTGTTCTAAGAAAACCACCAAACCAGAAATAGTTCATGAAAAAATAATTCAAAAAGAATCCAACTTAGACAAATACAATTCAATCCTTCTTTCTCGTGTTTGCACATCCAACTGACACCAAGAGCCTAATCTCAAGGTTGAGCACTTTACAGTGTTTGAAGAAAGATCCAAGGATTCAACATGTTTAGATTTATTGAAGAAGCCTATGGTAGAAACATCAACGTACCTCATATGTTTGATGGAGAAAGATTTGAGTCTTGGAAGGACAGACTCAGAAGCTTCTTTATCTCAAAAGATCACGAACTTTGGGACTTAGTGGAATACGGTACTAATGCTCCGACAAATACTGATAGTGTTGAAATTTCAAGAAGAGAGACAGATGATAAATAGAAGAAGATGTACAAGATACATCACAAGTCTAGAACCTTAATGATAAATGCAATCATCACCTTTAAGGAGTTTAACAAATGCACTAGCAAAGAAACACCAAAGAAGATCTACGAAAATCTAGTTTTAACTGATGAAGGAAGCAAGCAAGTTCAAGAAGCAAAGGCCAACCTCCTAGTCAGAAAATACGAACTGTTTCAGATGGAGGAAGATGAAGACATTGAAACAATGTTATCCAGATTCTAGACTCTGGTGTCAGGAATAAAGGTTCTTGAAAAGAATTATACTATTGATGATCATGTGAAAAAAATTCTTAGGAGTCTGTCAGAAAAGTGGACCTAAGATTACATCCATTCAAGAAGTTAAGGATATGAAGTTCTTCCAATTTAAGAGTATTATTACGATTTAAGAATCTCCATCATGTGCAATCTAAGTGTCATCTACAAATCATCTCATGCGTCATTATTACGATAGTTACTTGCAATTCAACCTTATTTTAAGAGACTTAACAACCATTACAAACATGGATTGTTCCATTAGGCTTAACATCTTGAGAAATTGTTAATCAATAGATTTCGAAAGAATCCAAACACTTAACATCCTAGGAATCTATAAATTCAATTAAAAACAATCATAAAAATTATGAAAGAATTTTGTGTCTGGAATGTTTGAATATTTCTTTACTTTAAACTTAAATTTGTATTTACCCATATGTGTATCAAAACTATAAAATAACTTAAGAAGGTTGAAATTCTTAGAAATCGTATTTATCATATTTAGAGGGAGTCCCAGAATATTGATTCACAACATTTGTCTGAAAGAAGTTCAAAGAATTATTAAGTTAAACAATTTTTTTGAGTACTACACTTAGGGGGAGTACTTTTTAAATTTTATTTGTAAAATAAAATTGTTCATTAATTGTATAGTTGTTTGTAATCATCAAAAAGG
>NC_021163.2:28296127-28307305 GCF_000331145.2 Cicer arietinum | reverse complement strand
GTTGTAAAATTTCAATCAAGTCAAATTTGGTTGCAATCGATTGGCAAATCAATTGAACTAAATTCCAGGTAAGAACGTTTTTAGACAAATACATACAAATCGATTGACACGTCGATTAACATCAAAACAGCTGAGTCACTGACTTAGACACAATCGATTGGCAAATCGATTGATAGAACCTTTTGAAAACCCAGTGAACTCTGAGCGTGTGATCAAATCGATTTTAAGTATTTGTTAATCGATTATGAAGACTTGATAAATCGATTACGCAATCGATTGATATGTGTTTCAGTTTGAACATAACATCTGCAATCGATTACGAAATCGATTCATATCAGTCTTAACATAATTACTGAAAATTGTTGTTTAAAGAATCGATTGGCAAATCGATTGGCTTATATAGTTTCAAGATTCAAGAAAAACAAGACACACGATAATCGATTGGCAAATCGATTAGACTGGTTTATCACTTTATGAAATCGATTGGTAAATCGATTGATTAATATGTTTTTCAGAAACTATATAAACTGTCTTCAATCATTCTTTCAAATAATGATAATGATAATAATGATAACAATCTGAAATATACTTTGATTTACTATCTTGATATATCTGTATATGTGATTAATGGTAGATGCATGTTAAACATATTCTGTGATAAGTAATATTGTTTAATCTGATAATTTGACTTGTATGCATCTTGATTAATCTCATATCAATCTAATAAAACTTGCTAATCTTGTATGCCACAATTTAATTTCCGCTGTGTGTATGAAATTGATTTAATTTCATAAAGAACTGATACATTCTGATATATTTCGATTATTACGAGGTCGTACCATCCAACAATATTCAAGTCAAAGCAAAGAATATGTAAATCAATGAATGATTCTTTAATCACAAAAGAAAAGAGCGAAAATATGATCGTTTATCTCTACCAAAAGTCAAATATGAGTCAAAACGTTTGTTGATCATCTAATTCGAAGAAGAGTAATATCTAAAACAAACTTTTGAGAAATTCAACACTTTAATAAAAGTCAAATTCTCTTATAAAGAAAAGGACTGGAAATTCTATGAAGTATTGTTTCCTCCGACAAAGCTATTATCTGTAAAAGTCAATGTCACTTATCAATAAGTCAACATTGAACAATGACTTAAGTTATTGATGTCCATTTGAAGACATGGCATCAGAACATTAAAATGATTTAAATAATTTGGTTAGTATAGTACAAATGTATGTGTAGTACAACATTAGTCTGGAATAGCACTATGATTAATACAAATTTTTTAATGGCTTAGTGTACTATTGTTACGTGTCAAGATCTCCAACATTTTCAACTAATATAGTCTTCAATATTTAAATAGAAATATTTTCTAATTGATGAAATCCAATTTAATGATGTTCAATTAATAATGTTAGATATTATGAAGAACGAAGTTGATCATCGTGATGATCATAATACTATCAATTATCTTCATCATTTCCAAAAGAAATCATTCAATCATGAATATTTTGAAGATAAGAATTGGATACAAGAAAATAAAATTTCAAAATGATTAATGTATCAAAAGAAACAGACAATGTTCAAAGAAGATTTCTGAAAAAGCCATGAACATGTCAAAAGAAAAGAATTAATGAAAAATCATCTCTGTTGAGAGTTATTAGAAATTGATGTATATCAATCAAGTTATTTTTAATACACTCGAATTGATATAAGAATTGAATTGTGTATGTGTCAACTCGAATTTTAAATACACTCAAATTTTTTATACACTTGAATTTTTAATACCAAAGAAAGATTATGTGTCAACTTAGACACATACTTGAATAAATGCACCCAAGTCTTATAGTGGCAACAACTGTTTAATTTAAAGAGATATCTGAAGAGGTGAAAGAATGCTTGAAGTCTGGAGAGGCAGAGAAAAGAATGCACAAAGCTTGGTGAGGCATAGAATAGAATACTCGGAGCATGAAGCGGCTGACCAAGATGTATGATATTGATTTAATAGTGGATTAAGTCATCAATTGTATTAGGAAAAATCTCTATGTAGGGAAGGACTGGATGTAGCAACATTTATTGTAAACTAATATAAAGTATTTGTGTCTCTTCTATTTCTCACAATAATTGTTGAAGTTTATATGAGTCCTACTAAATTAATGTTAAATCCACACAATTTAATGATACTCGTTTAAATTTAAAAAAAAAATATAAATGTACAGATATTGAAAATAGTGTATCAGTAGTATGACTCAAAATATGATATATTTGATCTAATTAATACTAGTAGTATGACTCAAAATATGATATATTTGATCTAATTAATACTATTCTCGTATGTTTGTTTGTTTAGCACAAATTATTATTCATTGTTTATCCCATGGTATACATGACTATGAGCCACTCAAAATTACGTAATCAAATCTTCAAATATTCTCTTGAAATTTTTCATTAAAAATATCTCACAAAACATAAAATCCTTTAAATTTACATTCTTTGTGTATTTAAACAAATATTATCCACACTCTCAAGTCAAAGGAAACTATTGATCTTATCTTATCTCCTCTTTTTACATTTCCATATTTCTTAGTCATATGATTCTCTTTTCAATTCTATCATACTATATAACGGTCAGATTTTCATCTCCTCCAACACTCTTCTATTTTCTCATCGTTCTTGGTTTGTTGATTTAACACTTGTATGAGTGTATTTTATGTTCTTGTACTATTTATGTTCTTGTACGATTGATCTCTTGCACGTGGTGCACTCCGGGCAGTGTTTTACGTTCTACCATAATTAATTCACATGTGAGGTTTTGAATTTGAATCCGGGACAAGATATCTAACCTAACGATATCAGTATTTGTCAATTGAGCTAGAATTTAAGGTTAGTGAAGGAGTTTTTTAAGAAGTATAAAATAGGCTAAATTACATATGTGGTCCCTTAACTTAATTTCAGGTAACGTTTTAGTCATGTATCTTTTTTTTTCCCGAGTTGGTCCTTTATTTTAATTTTAAGTGACAATTCGATATTTTATGTTTTAAAATTTCAACAATGTTATCCTTTTTTATACAAAAATTCAAAAAACTCATCAAAATTTTCAACCAAAACCCATAACATTAATAATCATCTTCACTAAAATACAAATTTTATCAAATCCATAACTCAAATATTCAAATACACTCATATTTTCATCTCCAACAACATCAAATAAAGAATGAAAATATGAGTTTATTTCAAGATTTAAGTTATGAATTGGATTAAATTTTATATTTTATTGAAGATGATAATGAATTTTATGGATTTTGTTTGAAAAAATTGATAATTTTATTGAATTTTTGTAAAAAAAAAAAGGACAACATTGTTGACATTTTAAAACATAAAATATCAAATTGTCACTTAAAATTAAAATAAAGGACCAACTCGGGAAAAAAAACATAAAAGATTAAAATGTTACCTGAAATTAAGTTAAGAAACCGCAGATGTAATTTAGCCTATAAAATATTATCGTATCCATCAAAATTAATTTAACAATTACCAAAAAAATCAAGATTTTTTATTATTCAAGACTAATGAAATTTATGATTGATTAACGGTAACAAAAGCCTAACAAAATTGCAATAATTAAATTTTAAATAACAACACAAAAGTAATTCAATGCAGAGAAAGTTTAAGTCATGATTTCATTTGTAATATCAATATCTCAAATCTTAGGTTTATATGAATCCTTATTTGTTCTCATATTTACCAATCCCTCTTATAAAACTATTAACAAAGATTAATCATTCAATGTAATATTATTTTTCCTAAATCAAAAATTTGGTTGACTACACAAAAAATATAATAGAGAGAAAGTAGGAATAAAGAACCAAGAGATTGAATAATTGAAAGATTAATATCTATATTCCGTCATACAAAAATAATGACCCCAATTATCCTATATAGCTACCAATTAATTTTAATTAGTTACTAGTTAATTGATTGATAAAAGCATCTGAAAGTTTGTCATCACAAATATATAAATAAAACGATAGTATAATTCAATTGAGGGAAACAATAAGAATCTAAAATGAAACAAAAATATAAATACATAGTAAAAAGTATCTCAATTATAAAATTCACCAAATACCCTAAATGACCATTCAATTGCTGAAAATTAAACAAAATAAAAATAGTTTTCATCAAAATTTAGAGAAATGAATAATTGTTTTTATCATAGATTGTTAGAAACATAATAGTGGTTTGAAGAACAATAACATTTTAATTTAAATTTAAGTTTTGGTGATAACGAAATATATAAGAGAACAATTTATCTCCTAGCGTTTATTCTAAGTTTGTAAATCCTCAGTGATCCTGAAAATATCATCTGATCACAAGTAGTGACTTTGCTCTAATTGAATTTAATTTTTAAATGAATTCTCTAACTATAAGTCAATATAAATTTTAGTTGCACGTCTTCGATGAATATTTTAGGATGGTCTGGTACAGCATTCTTCTAGAACAACGTTTCCTCTAATTCAAACTTCATGATAAATAAGTGAAAAAATCGGAAATCTCATATTCGTCTAAAATATTCGAGAAGATATTTTTTAAACTCTCAAAAATGACAACAACGAATTAATTTTTGAATTTTGTGATACTTGTCCATGTTAGTAGAAGGTAGTATAAGATCATACAACTTATGTGCAATGTAACCTATCATGTACGCAAAAAGTCATAATTTGCTAAAATCCTAAAACATAATTACTCTTAGTATATAAATTCAGTTCTGCAACACAGACAAGAGAAGAACTTTGTAAGAATTCACTAAACTATTATGATGCAAAAGTCCAAGAGCAAGAATTATGATTGAGCCAACTGAACCTTAAATTTCAATTGAGTTTAATTTTTATTCACTGTTAGTATAAAATGATTTACATTGTCAGTCCATCAAAACCAATTATGTTTGTGACTTTAGAGCTGATTAAAGTAAAAGTAAAATATTTCCATTGATTCGACCATTGTGATTGCAAATGAATTTCTCAAAATGTTTTTATACTTAACAAAAATATTCTTAAAAGACAATTAAAATCCCTACTTCTTGTGTTTTAACTATGTGTTTTTCTCTGCCTTCAATTGATATTGGAGTTCGTTCTCTTGACTGAGCACTTTACTGTATGAGAGAAAAGTATAAAAACATGTATTAATCGAACAATACGAGTGTTGGTGGTTATGTCAATAGACCCCCTATAAAAAGATAAAATTCGAAGTTTCTTCATCTCACACAATTATGAACTATGGAACATGGTACAAGAAGGCTACGTTTCTTCTACTAATGACAAAGGTGTTGTCGAACATAGGAGAAACCTAATGAGGAACAAAAGTAAAAGTATAAGTTACATAAAAAAATCTAGATGCTTTTTCATAAATGTCATTTCTAAAAAAAAAAATTGAGAAATGTGACAAGAAGGAAATGGAAAAGACATCTTTGATGTTTTGTGCTTAAACTACGAAGGAAATAATCAAGTCAAATAATCCAAAGAAATATTTTGGTGAGACAATATGAATTGTTTCAAATTGAAGAAGATAGAACTATTGAGAAGATGTTCCCAAGATTTCAAAATGTGGTTTCTAGGTTAAGAGTTCTTAACAAAAGTTATAACATTCTTGATCATGTAATGAAAACTCTAAGAAGTTTATCAAGCAGATGGAGACCTATAATGACGCCGCAGCTATTCAAGAAGCTAAAGATCTACAAATCACCTCTGGAAGAACTCTTGGATTCTCTCCAATCTCAAGAGATAGAGTTAAATAAAGATGAATCCAAGAAGAAATCAAAGTCATTTTCTTTAAATTCTAAAAGCAAGAAGTCAACATCAAAAGCTCTACAACGAAAAACAGAGTGATGATTCATATATAATTGACTATTATTTATCTCAAAAACAGTATAACATTTTTGGTTTAAGAAAAAGATACAGTTCCCTCGTAGGAATAACTTTAAATCATCCAAAGACCAAAAGAATATCTAAATGTCCCAAGCTTGAAAAAGAAAATCCCAAAAGGAATAAATACTTTTAAAAGAAAATAGAAGAGTTTAAAGGCAACATGGGATGGATTTGATGCATCCTCGTTTCAGATGATGAACATGCAAATATGGCTCTTATGGCAATCGATCACTCTAACAGTCATGAATAAGAGTATGATGAGTTATTTTCAAAAACTTCTCGTGTTGATTTACATTTTTGTCTTTGGTGAACTCTTAAGTAATTTTCACATAACTTCAGCAAAATAAAATAAGATCATTTGATTTTAGTTGAAAGCTTCAATAAATTACAATTTAAATGTGAAACCTTATAAGAGGAGAATGATCATTTGAAAAATGATGCTCCAATTTCATTAAATTTGATGAATGAAAATCATTTAAATAAGAGGAAGTGTTTCAAGAATTTTGGATAACAGCATAAACAGAAGCAAATAAGCTTCTATGATCTATGGAGTTAGTATAAATCATAACACAAAGAGTTAGTTTTCAAGAAAATAAAGAAGATTCCAATTTCAGGAAAATAATTGCATGATGGGTACATATTTAAAAGAGGTCGTGATAGAAAAATTAGATTGATGTTGAAAACATGAAAAGACAAAAGACCTCTCAGAACTAACAAGAAATGATCCAATAATATTTGAGTATTTAAGAATAAGATTGTCTATATTACAGATTTATTTAACAACAAAAATAAAACACCAATCATAATACTTGAACAATTGATACATATTAATTATAATAGTTTTTAAACTATATTTAATAATTTTGTATGGTATTATATTCATAATTGTATTTTTGTTGTATTTCATCGTATTTTTGAAATAGATTAGAACACTCAGGAAATAAAACTCAAGCTTAGTTTACAAGTATATGCATTAGATAAATAAATAGATATGTTTAAAATGCACTTGATTTTAGGGCATATGTAAACGAACTTCCACTAATTAGTAATAGAATGAAACTAACATAAAATAACTAATCACCAATCACCGATCTAGTTTGACTATCATACTTCACTTAAGCAAGTTGCTTTCGTAATTTGTCTACAATGCCCTTCAATATCGGTATTCTACATTCTTCGCACTTTATTTATTGGTAATCTCTAGAAGAATTTAGTTTCTCTAAAGTGAAAAGTTGATAAAGTGAGTAGATCAATCATTGATATTATAGCTACTCGTGATTGATTATACATATGTACAAAATAACAATAATTTATTTAATAATAAATAATTAATATTATTTATTTTATTCTTTAAAGTAAATTGTTCGTTTTAGATAAACCAAATTTTCTCTAGAATAAGATAAAAATGTCTTAGTCTATATTTGGACCACTGGCTATAAAAATCTTAAAACAAAATAAGAAATAGAAAAGAAAAAGGTGGGTGTGTAAAGAGTTGTATAGAAGTAGCATGTGAATGAAAACAAAGATAAGTGAAAGGGGAGTGAATTAAGGTGGTACTTTGAGAAGGCAAAGGCAGAGAGTCTGAGACTTTGTGTGGCGATTGTCAGGCAATTCACTCTGAGATGGATCAGACCCAATTGTCCATCCATAGTCCCCACTCTCTCTCTCTCTTTATAGGTCCCACCACACACACCCCCCTTCTTCATACACCACACCCCTTCACCTCTTTCTCTTCTATTATTATTTTCTCTCACAATTTCAAACACACTCTTTATTCATTCTCATCATGGACAACAACAAAATCACTGAAAGAGAAACACATGACTTAATGAACGTTGAGTCTTTCTCTCAACTTCCCTTCATCCGCCCTCCACCAAAAGAAAAAGGCATCCGCCTCTTCGGTATCGAATTTGGCGGATCAGATGCCACCACCACAGACCACCACTCTGACTCACCAGAAACAACAACCAACAACATTAACACATTTGAAATTGTTGATGACAACAACAACATTAACAACAACGAGAACAACAACAACAATGAAAACAATCGAAGATTCGAATGCCATTATTGTTGTAGAAATTTCCCGACTTCACAAGCTTTAGGAGGACACCAAAACGCACACAAAAGAGAAAGACAACACGCGAAACGCGCACACCTTCAATCAACTATGGTACATGCTACATCTTTCTCTGATCCACATCTTTATCATCATCATCATCAACAACAACATCCATTCATAAACTATAGATTCACATCATCATCATCATCATCATTATCATCATCATCAATGGCTTCTTATCCAACATGGAACAACAACACAAACTCAAGTGCTGCTAGGTTTTATAACCACCACCCAAATTCTTCTTCTTCTTCATCTTCTTACTCTCAACCTATTAATGGTAGTCCGTTAGCTTTTTGGAGAATCCCAAACGGTGCCGTTCAGAGTAACCCTAGTTTCAACCATGAACGCTCTTTGCCTTTGCTTGCATCTGAGGAAAGGGGTATGCAAGTTGGACATGGAGTACCTTCAGCTTCTTCTTCGACGCAAAATCGCTATGTTTATGACGCTAAACGTAGTGACCATGTTAGTTTGGATCTTCATCTTTAAAAATTTGCTTTAAATTAGGATCTGCAACTGCAATTGAAGTCATAATAGAACAGTTTTTGAAGTGTCTACAACAACATCGCATCTGTAATTGTTGTTGCAACGGTTGCATCATAATCTGAGCTGCAATTTAAAACTATGCTGGTAATAACATGTCAATTATTCATACAAATAGTATTAGTGTCGGCCAATTAACTTATTAGGAATGATTGAGCTAAGTTATGAGATTGTAAGCAACTTGGGAGAATAATATTTATTTATATATATATAAAATATTAGAAATTTCTTCCCTTTAGTTACTTCTGGTGGAAGAATTTGTTTCTCATTCCTTTTTCTTCCTTCACATTTTTACATTTGATTTTAAGAATAAATTGCTATTTAAGTACAATCTAATTAAGTGATTATCATTTCCTTCTATTTTTTTTTTTTTTTAGTTTTTCACCAAGAGTTCAACATTAAGAATTTGCTATCTATTCTAAGTTATCAATATTAAGAAAAGTATTTCAAGCTAGTGATGCATGATAGAATTTCACCGGAACAAATTCTCTCTATTTTTTTTCTCTCATATTTTCTCATGTGCTTTCAATCTCACTTTCACCCTTAAATTTTTTTTTCATTTTTTATATTTCATTTTTTTATTTATTTAATGGTTCAGATTTCATTATTATCTCATCTCAATGGAGAGAATTCATTACCGAATTTCACAATATTTTTTACAAATTTTTGTTCCTAGATCCGCTCATACAAGATTTTTACTAGCTTTTTGGAAAAAAAAATAAACATGAATTGTTGTTTAAAACAAACAAAGAATGAGCTGTTGTAGTTATGTATGTCTACTATATGCTGAATTATTTTAACACAAATTTATGTATAGTCAGGTTGTTGGGTGAGATAAAAAAAAAAACTGTCTCACACGTGTGGGGTATGAATTGAATAGAGTTAGGTCATGGGTGCGCATGAACATTTTGTCCAAACACACGTGTGGCTAAATCCATGATATTGTCCAAAGCAATGTGGGGTTGATGAGAGAGGTGGTTAATTTTTATGATTCAAATTTCAATATGGCAAATGTAATTGTGATATGTCATGATAAGGTTTGATGATGGTCTGTTCAAATCTTGCAGAAATGAAAGTGATATTTCCATGTCCATTAGTAGACATTCAAAATATTAATTCATTTTTAAAAAAAAATTATATTTGTACATGCTCCTTTTATTTTTCACTCACTAGTAAAAAAAATGTTGAAAATGATTGTGACATTATTATGTGTTCATGAATATGAGTTTAATATTATGCCTATTTTGTCTACCTATATAAGATGAAAGAAAACAATAGGAACCCTTAATTATTCCATGAGACCAATATAGATAAGCAAATATGATGCAAGAGTATAGTAATAAATGAGAGAAGGGACATGTTCATTGTTCAAGAACATGTTGGTGCTTTTTCTTTGTTCAATTCAATATAGTTTGTAGTTTAGATTGACCCAAGTTGACACAATTGGTTGAAGATATTGATGAACCAAAGTGGTCCTATGATGTTAGAAATTTTTCAGTGTTTTTGTTTTGTATGGAGGAGATCATATTTGAGCAGAATTAGAAATTGATGTATGCATGTAATGAATGATGTGTTTACTAGTCATTTAAAAATAATTTAATTTATTGTAAATATTTTTTTTTTATATTCTTTGGACAATCACAACCTTATATTATGATATTTTATTTTTACTAGAATTAATTTTAAAGTCATCCTCATAAATAGTTGAAATATAATGACATTACTGTAAAAAAAATTTACATAATAATTAAACTCTTTAAAAATTGAAGTTGACAACATCTAGTGAATAATTACTAAGTTGATGGTTACTTATTAAAATGTTGACCCACAAGTTGGGAAAGCATATGGGTCAGTTTCTTTATTATATGCATTGTTTAAAAAACAAAAAACATAAAAATCATCATCATCATTCAAAAGAAGTGGTACCAATGCCAAAGGGCTTTCTTGGATTTAAAATGGACAAACAAACCTTCAGAAAAGGATGTATTGTGTCTATCTTCCTTTTCTCATCTCAATCAGCTTTATAAAGAACATATGAACATGGTATTACACTGCCATCTTTATTTTCCCACCTTATGTACCATTGCTTTTATATCATATTACACTACTTTCATCATCGTTGGCTAAATTACAGAAATTAAAAATATGATTAATTCAAAAATACGACTATTAAATTTTTCATTTTATGTCGTACAAAAACTTATTTTATGTTAATTTTTATATAATTAAAAAAATCACGCATATTAGACTTGTTTTAGATCTCACTATATTATTGAGAATTATTGAACTAATTCTGATTAAGAAATTTGTAAAATAAATATGATTGTCAACATTAAAATTTTCTCTTTCTTAAAAGATAAATTTATTGACGATGATATTTTTTTACCAGTTTATCTTTTAGAAAAGATGATTAATTTATATTTTCATGGTATTTATATAGTTGAAAAAAAAAATGCAACACATTAAGAGTATATTGGAAAAATAATTAATAAGTTCAGTTGAAAATTAAAAAAAAAGATCTCAATTCATATATTTAGATACTGAGGTAGAGGTAATATATAGAGAGATAGAGATTCTTTCTCTAGGGAAA